>NW_007249982.1:162955-178152 GCF_000164805.1 Carlito syrichta
CAGGTTATGGGGGGGGGGGGTGAAGAGGAGGCACAGCAAGCAAGGGTGGTCTCATTAGATGAAATCTCACAGATAACACACTCAGAGAGAATAGATGGTGGATGTTTCTAATAGAGATAGCACACGCAGATAGCACACTCACAGAGAATAGGTGGTGGATGACCTTTAGAGGTGTCAGACCCTCAGTTAATCTCTCCTAGATCTAGATGAGGGAGGGCTTCAGAGGTCTGGCTGCATCAATGTAGATTCCTTACAGATGCAAATCCCTCCCCAATGTCCCCTCCTCTCCCACCTCTCTATAAGATAGCTTTGCCGGGCTACTGCAGTGCACTGGCTCTCTGAGCAACCATCTCCAAAAATGTCAGAGAAATATACTTGGGGGTAAAATATTTTTATTTCCTTCAGTGGGACAGGCTATGTATACAGGAAGGCAGGGCCCAGGTCCTGCAGGCCCCTACCTCAGCTCCCCAAAACTCCCCCAGCATAGCATGATTTCAGCATCTGTCCCCTCCTGGTAGGGCTCTCTGAGAGGCACCAAATAGAAAAAAAGGTGAAGTCCTGGCCTTGACCTTGAGGACCAGTAGCAACCATGCCAGAGGACAGCCTTCTTGTTCTCAGTTGCAAAAGGATCGTCTGAGGAAGTCCAAATGCAGGTTCTGGTCAGGCGCGGTGTGGCTCAAGCCTGCAATCCCAGCACTTTGGGAGGCCGAAGTGAGAGGACTGCCTGAGCCCAAAGGTTCGAGAACATCCTGGGCAATTGACGAGACCGCATCTCTACATTAAATCAAAAAATTAGCCGGGCCTGGTAGCGCGGGCCTGTAGTTCTGGCCACTTGGAAGGCTGAAGCGGAAGGATCGCCAGAGCCCAGCAGGTCGACGCTGGAGCGGCCCTGAGCATGCCACTGCCTTCCAGCCTGGGCGACGGAGTGACTCCAACTTAAAAAAAAAAAAAAAAGAGCAGGTTCTCGTACAGTGGTCTGGAGGTGGCCCCTGCAGGTCTAACATGCTCCCCAAGAAGTCGACGCCGCGGGTCTTGGGACCACCCTTTGAGAAGCACGGGCCTACCTACGTCACACGCACAGAAGAGAAAACAAAACCCTGCAGAGAAACCAGGCCCTGGAGTCGCGCCCGAGGCCGGACAGAGGGGGCGCTGGACCTGGAGGCGTCAACGTGGGCGCAGTGGCCCGGGAGGAGGTTTTGGATGTTCGGCAGTCCAGCGAGCCACCGGGGTCCCGCACAACCACGTCCAGGTTTGATGGCCGCGCGGCCCTAGAGCGCAGGAGCGGGAGTTGCTGACGCCCTCCCCTTCGCTCTGCCGGCTGCTCTTCCTGGCACCGCCCCCTCTTTGCGGCACCGCCCCCCCAGCCCTCCCCCGCTCTCAGCATCGCCGGGTCCTCCCGCGCCGCCGCCCACGCCTTTCAGATAGCCCCTCCTACCCCTCCCTTCCAACCAGCGCCGTCCCCTCCTCCCGGTACCGCCCCCTTCTCCCGGTTCCGTCCCCTCCTCCTAGTGCCGCCCCTCCTAACCCGCCCCTCCTCTAGTACCGCCCCCTCCTCCCCCGCCCGCTGAATTCCGGAACTTGGCGTCAGATAGCTTGCCTTTTCTTTCTGGATACCATAGAGCAGAAATGAAACTGAAACTGAGTTGACTTAGAAATTCGCGATAGGGGTTGGGAGAGGGGAGACGATGAAGCAGGTAAAAGCAGGGAGTAGAAATGAAACTGACACTGAGTTGAGTGGGAAATTCGCGGTAGGGGTTGGGAGCGGGGAGAAGATAAGTGACTCAGAGTCACGTGAGGCCCAAGTCTGCAGGACCGGAACCAGCCTGCCGGATTCGCCATTTATTCATTCATTCATTCGTTCTGGAAACATTGACACACTAAAGTGCCAGGATCCAAGCGCAACAGCAAACTGCGTGGACCTGTCACACCTGCTGACCCGTCTTCAGCCTGGTGGCAGAGGCCAAGACAGTGTGAGATCAGACAGACTTCATGGGCCCTGCAGTGCTCGTCAGGGAAGACTCCAGGAAGAAAGTCCACCAGGCCTGAGGGAAGATCGTGTGTAAAAGAAAAGAAAATCTCAGGACCCCTAAACTCCTATGTCAAGAGGAGAATTCAACCTAGGAACCATGAGTCACACAACACTGCCATTCTGTTCCACAGACAGCTGTAATTCCACACTCCTGCCTCACAGCCTTATACAGAAGCCAGGTTTCCGCAGGAGAAAAGACTTCATGCCTCTCCGGATGGCTGCCCTCTTCAAATGCTCACAAGGAAATTCCTTTTTGGCCTCTAAACCTTTCGGGATATATATCCAAGCACATGCCAGTTGTAACCTTGGGTCTGCACCCTAAGTTTAACTCCTAAAACTGACTTCTGTTAAATCTCACTCACAATGTGGATCACAAGCTTATCTTCCCATGTGCAGAAGAGTACTTACAAGATGAGATCCATCCCTCTTCTGCCCTCCCTGGCATCACTGCATGATTGACTCTTTCCTCTATTCTTCCTTCAAATGTTTACCTTGTCTTATGTAAAAGGTAGATTTACTAAGCACTAACTTGAGGTTCACAGGAATGTAACCATTTATTTCACTGTGTACCTCCACTTCCTCTTCCCTTAAATACTGAGTTCCCAAAACCTTTGGCGAGCAAGGTCATGTCTTATGTTTTTCCCAGGCGTGTCTTCTGACTTGGACTTAACTAAACCTCAACCGACTGAGACTCTGTGCCTCAGTCATTCCTTTTCAGGTTAACAAGTGGAAGCCCAGTGCAGAGCCTAGGAGAAGGAGGGCCCCTTCGCCAGAGGACGTTCTTGTCATAAGGAGGGTTAGACATGGCACAGGCAGGGCCTTGCACACCATCCTGAGAGTTTGGGGTTAGTACTCTGCCCACTGAGGTGGGATACTCCTGCAGTTTCTCACCGGTATTTGAGGAAATGCACCGACTTTGAGACATGTAACATGCACCCCAGCTCAGCTCTCCATGCAGCTGGTGAGAGGGCTGCACTAGGTTCAGAAACACCTGGGGACTCCTGGGACATAGGAAGTAGGGAATGGGGGTCAATGTGATTGTTTAGCCACTAAGATGCTTCCCCTGTGGACGCTATGTTTTTACCCTGTGAAAGAAAGTAAAAATTCAGGACACCTCTAAGTTAATTGTGCCAGAGGAGAAGTTAGGCCCTGGAGACTGACCCATGCAGAATTCCTGACCTTTGTGTTCAGACATTATACGTTAACAAGGTTACCTATTCCTCACTCAAACCTAGACTTGGGGACTGCCCCTTGACAGTCATCTCTTTATAATGGAATGTGAAGCAACCCCTTAGAATAGCTAACTGTAACCCATCAGACCTCTGTAAACTATATGTTAGCCTTGTATAGAGAGTGTTGTAATGTGATTCCCTTCTGTTTGGGCTACATAAACAACCCCTACTTTCCCTCACCTTGGAGTACTGACACCTTTTCTGGAGTCTATTTCCAGACAGTTGTCCTTAAACTTTGCGCTTGAGTAAACTCACTCTAAATTAAATTCTGACCGTTCTGCTTATTTTAGGTTCAATAGCCCAATACATTTTTGTGGAGGGGAGAAATTATATTAAGTGCACAGGACCCAGGCCGTGCCACGGTGGGGGGCCCAGAGGCACTTCAATTCAGTTAAATTCAGTTCACACTTACTGAGTAACTGTAGATGTGTTAGGCCCCGTGGTAGGCAATGGGAAAATGCAAGCTTGATAAGAACTTACCCTGCCTTATGGGGATGGCAGTGCCATTGAGGAGGTGCCGCATCCCCCACTATCCAGAATGTCCACTAGAGATGCAACAGCATCATAGTCTGAGCTAAGGTCAGTTAAGACCCAAAAGATACCTGACCCAGGCTTGGGAACTCTCAGAGACAACTGAATAGACAAGGAGACAGTGAGGTTGGATGTTGGCAAGGAAGGAAAACTTCGCCAGAGACTATAAGGGGAAGACAGCCCAGCAGAAGGACCAGCATCAAAAAAAGTTGCAGGAGCATGAGGCATGTGCTGTGTTCAGGGATGGTGAGGGGACGCTGAGGCTGGATCAGCATTGCCTAGAAGACAAGGGGGTCATTCTCAAGAGTTAAGAGTTTGAAACTTACCTGATGGGGGAAAAAAAGAGTAATTGGCGTTTCTTTAGTAGAGAATACATTGTCTGCAGCTCAGGTGGGAGGTTGTGAGCTTCCTGAGGACAGGAGCTGCCTCTTGATTTTAGCAAGACACTAAAGAGCACAGGCTTAGGGAACAAAAGCCTGGGTTGGAACCATAGCTCTACCACTTTCCAGCTATGGGATCTAGCTCCTTGGGCCTCTGTCTTCTAAAACAGAAAATAGGGGTGATACCCCTATTCCCCTCATAGAGTGAAGGTGATTGATTGCGCATGAATTCCTCAAGCTGGCACTTAACACATGCTACATGCTCAGTACATGTGAGCCATGGTTGTATTACTGCTGAATCTACCCAAACCACCACCTGAGCTCCTCAGGGCCCTACCATTGTGCATGAGGGTAGCAAGGAGGTACCCAAATAGAAGGTCAGGGAAGGACCAGCCAGGCAAGGGAAGCTCCTGGGGTGTGCAACTGAAGGAGGCATTGCACCAACGGAGAGTGAGTAGTGGGTGTCCTGGGCAGAGCACCTCCTTATCCTCCCCTGAGTCCCGCCCTGGATAAGGCTATGACTCCACATGGTTTTCATTTGCCCTTAGCTCTTTTCAAATTTGTTCATGAACAAGAGTTCTTGAACAGGGCCTCCTGTGGTTGGAAGAAACAATAGCATCACGCAGGATGAACTCTCAGGCCCCTGGAAGCCAGCTATGCTCACAACGCCCTGCATTTCTGAAGCATTGCTCCTGCTTGGGAAAGCTTCAGTTCACCGTGCTCACAGCCCTGGATGTGTTGTCCCTGGCTCTTGACTAGGAAGTTAAAGCGTGTGCGTATGGGGAGAGGAATGTCATTATTGATTCCTAGGAGAGCTTGTGTTCTCCTGCCAGCCCAGCTTGGATGGGGTTGCCCAGCCCGGAATGGACCCTGCAAAGCAAAACAGACTTCAGACCAGGGAGCCGGCTGTGGGGCCTCTTCCTCTTCTATCAGGCACAGCCGTATTCAATTTGGTTCCATCCAGGTCTTCCCTTAATCCATGACCTAAAACTGGGGCAGGTTCTGGGCCTTGAGATTGGTTGGGAGCGACACTTCCTAATCACAGGAGTCTTTGGGGGTCTTGTCAGCGACTCTGAGCTGAGCTAAGGAGAATGGAGGCAGGTGCTAGCTACTTCCAAGGGAAACACAATTCTCCAACCACAGCACGGTAGCCAGGAATGTGAGCCTCCCAAAGGAAGAGCTGCCATGGGTCTGCTTGGCCTCAGCCCCCCACCTCGTTTAAGGTGGACAAAGATAAATGGGAGAGGAGGAAGGTGGTGTGGGTGTGCACGGGGGTGCGGGTAGGGACTAGAGCGAAGCTACAGCCATTAGCACACGATGCCTGGGAAGTCCCGCTGGTGCTGGAATGACCCTTGTAAGCCATCAGCAGGAACTGAAGACACCCACTGACCAACGCATCTGTTCCCAAGACGGGGGCAAGGGGATATTTAGGTCCAAGGCTGCGTTCAGGCCTAGATGACTCGTAGCTATTCGAGCAGCGGCTCGGGCGTCAGAACCTTCAGAAAAGCCTGGTGAAACGCAGGTCGCGAGGCCCCGCCCCCGAGTGTCTGACACCTTAGGCCTGGGATCGGAGCCCGGGAATCTGCATTTCCCGCGAGCTCCAGGGAGGCGGGTGCTGTGGGAGTGGGCGCTGGCGCAGGGCTAGCTTGGTTTCGTTTCTGCGTCCGGAGCCGCCCCCCTCGCGCCCTCCTCACGAGGTGCCTGAGTTTCGTTTTCCCGCAGCCGGGGGGGGGCGGGGCCAGGCGCGGTATAAAATCGCTTCACGAGCTGAGCAGCAGCATTTCGGCGCTGTGCCGGGAGAGGTGAGTGTAGCTACTGGGGGCCGCGCGGCCCTCGCCGCGCGAGGGGCGCACGGAGAGGGGTATTCGGACCGAGGGTTCGTGACGGAGACTGGCTCTCAAACGGGCACACTTTCTCAGCTGCTAGCAATAACAACGGCAGTGATGGGCGGGCTCAGACCACGCTTGATTCTGGCTCTGGTTCCGACCCACACGCTGCTGAGGCTCTTGGAGGGCCCATTAAAAACAGCCCCCTAACCTGCGGCTTTCCTGCCTGAGGAGGTGGGAAGGGGAGAGGGCCAAGGGGAGGTGTCCAGTTAGGGGTGGGGGAGTGCACTGAGAAAGTTGCATCCCCTCTTGCTGCAGGGGCTGCGAGCCCATCCCAACTCCTACCGTCGCGTTCTAGCGATTTAAATCTGCTAATGAGCGCAAACCGGACCAGTCCAAGTGCAGAAGATCCCACCGAAGGGCAGAGTCAAGAGGTCCTCACGGATCCCGCTGAATGAAGGGAGGCCGGCTGGGCAGAGAAGGGACATGCGCAGAGGCCCCGGCGCAGCCGCGTCTTACCCTGGCCTGAGATACGGGGTCTCCCGGGTAGATGAAGCCTGAGGTGCAGTGGGTGGGGCAGACTCACCCTCTGGGAGTCCCTCATAGTTGGCCGAGATGACCTGGAGTGGGCGCGGGAGATAGGAGGCAGGACAGTCCTGGAGGCTGAGAGAAGGGGCTCAGCTGAGACCTGCCCCCTCTCACCCTTCCACCTACCAACAGCGGGTGACCCCTGAGCCCTGCATTTGGGATGATCCGAGTTCTTTGCCCACATTTTAAATCAAGTTTATTATTAGTAGCAGGGTTGAGTGATGCTAACCACCAGTCCCAAACTGATGCTAAAATGTTTAAAGGTGTCATCTTTCAGCTTTGGAATCCAGCTTCCGCCGGAAATCGCTCCAGCTCTAGGAATCTTAGTTGGGCACATCCCATTCCCTTCCTGGATCGCCGTTGCCCACCAGTGGACACCCAGCTCAGCAGGGTTTGGTAGGTGCACTTGGTCTTAAGAAGACGGTCTCCTTTTTATTCATAAAATATGTAAATGCAGTGGGTTTTGGAGGGAAAAACACTTTCAGAAGAAAAAGTGAACGTAAATCCTCCATGAGTTAATTTTAAAACTAGGCTGAATTATATTGGGAATGTTGCAGACTCTATCTTAGTCATTTTGTAGTATGTGCTTGATAGGTGGCCATTATTGAGGAGTCTGGAGGAGGAATGGGGCTGAAACCTACGTCCCTCCCACCCACCCACCCACCCCTAGGGATAGCAAGAACTGGAGGGGGCTGCTGTGTATGTTCTTTCACCAGTGTGCTGTCTCTTTTGAGAAAGATTTCACAGTGACCCAGTAGGCAATGGCTGATTCTCAGATTCACGGTTTATTGTGAGAGATTCACACATGATCAAGCAGATATTCACAGTGCAATGATTAAAGCCAGTAATTAGGATAAGGAACCCACAGTGGAGGCTCAGGAGACCAACCACTGACAGATGAACTCCAATGAGTCCGAAAGTCCCTCTGGCGTGCCCATCTGTGGGGGTGGAAGCTGCTCTTCTCCAGGCAGTTGTTCCTGACTGCAGCTGTGCAAGTCGAGAAGCGGCTTTCAGAATTCTCATGAGCCAGTAATGCCACTGGACTGGGTACAGAAAGGACAACTGAGTCAGCCATGGTCCAGAAGACTGGTACTACTAGGAGGCAGATAAAGTGGCAATCTTCAACATGGAGCTCGGGGCACATGAGGTCTTTTCAAAGCCATGAGGGGTTGTGAAGGAGGTTAGGGAATAAATTCCCTGATTGACAAACTCCATAAGTACCCTTTAAAGTTAAAATTTACCTTTCATAATTACCCTATTCTTAGTTTACAAAAGGAATACATCCATGTGTCCCTTTCTAAATCAAAAAAAGATACAATACCTGTCCTGGAAGTATTTAAACCTAGGGGAATGGGGGGGTTGGGTGCCTGGGATGTGTTCTTTAGCCAAAGTATCTTGAACCAGTGGCAAGACTGCCTGATCCTCCTGATTTACACGTTTCTGTTAAGCCTAGCGTGACAGGAGAAACGGTATTGGCTCAGGTTGGGATGTCCTGGATCTAGACTGGGGTGACAGGCCGGGTGATGAGGGGTTTCGTTTTAGCAACCTATCCCTTCAACCCACCAGTATTGACAAAGTTTGTGTGGCTCTTAGAGGAGGGTCCCATGAGAAGAAGCAAAGAGAGCATCAGTACACATTGTTGATCCAGGCAGCAAATTTGCAGCAAGGTTCTGTGCCTTTTTCATCTGTCTTAGAATTAAAATAGTCAAGATTTATGAAAAGGACATAGGAGTCAGCTTCAAAGGAAGCCCCTTCTACATTTGCACCACTCCCAGCAAGGGACACATGCCTTGTTGAGTTCTCTGATTTGTTTACCAGGGCTGGGTCTCACCTGTGCACTTTGCTTGATTTCCAGGAGTAGCAAGAGAACAGCTCTGTAATTCCTTCCAACTTGTTGGCATTACTTTTATTTGGAGGAACGTATATTGGAGGTAAGTTAGTTATGCTTTATATTTTTATAACACTTCTTTTGAGTCATGGGAGAAAAAATATTCATTTACTTTTATCCAAGATTAGTAGATGCTGTGAAATTTAATATTTAGAGACTAGTGGTCTCAGAACATTTTAAAAATGAGTTTCAAATATATACATATGTATTTGTGAGGCAGACAAGTATGGTTAGGTGGTCAATTAAATGCTTTCGAGAATGAAATGGATGACATTACGGTACATTCATGTGGGAAAAATGGATTGAAAATATGAAATCAATGAGCTAAAGGAACAGCATAAAAGACTTAGAATGTATGCTTTTTTTTTTTAAGTTGGAATCTCACTCTGTTGCCTAGGCTGGAGTGCAGTGGCGTGATCATCATGGCTTACTGCACCTAAGACTCCTGGGCTCGGGTAATCCTTTTGCCTCAGCCTCCTGAGTAGCTGGGATTTCAGGTGTGCACCATCATGCCTGGCTAATCTTCTGATTTTTTTTGTAGAGATGATATCTTGCTATGATCCCTAGGCTGGTCTTGGACACCTTGGCTTAAGAAATTCTCCCACCTTGGCCTTCCAAAGTGCTAGTATTACAGGAATGAGCCACTGCACCCAGCCGCATGAATGTTTTTTTTTTAAACTAAGGCTTGGCTGTCAAATTGCTATAATATTTAGATTCCTTTGGCTACCTTGGAAAAGTTCTATTAACGATTTTATATTTTAAATGCATCAAAAATTGGATCCCTTGCAACTATTTAAATTTTATAGTGAAAAATATTTTGGTGTTTTGCCTATAATTATGACAGGAAATACCAGTTTTAAGATACCTCTTGGGGATATAGAGGCAAAGTCTTGATGCACCTGGAACTGGGATGCAGCATTTGTCCTCATTGGACATTTGCTTCTTTGGATTCCCCAGCCATTTTTCTTTCCATGAATAGTGTTAATAAGCACATGCTATGTCCCTGGCACACCTCTAAACTCTGGAGACAGTTAGTCAGAATCCCTGCCCTCATGGGTCATACCTTCTGGTGGTGGACTTGGTTCCATGAGTGAATTTATCCAGCTTCTGATCTGTTCAATACTAACCTGCTTCATTGGAAACTTACCTTATCCAGGAAGAAGATGGTTCTTTCTGAAGAGCATACTGAACAATCAAATTCAGTTTCTCCACCCAAACATCAGTTGTTAAATGGAGATGCGTATGTGCCCAAGAAGAATCAAGCCTTGGTAAGTGTCTGTCTTTCAGTCACTGTCCATGTGGACATGAGCTGTGCCCATGTGAGGCTTCACTTTTGCACAACAATGCTGCCACTGCCCAGAGGTGCCTACTGCCTTGCCTGTGGCAGGATGGCATCTGGATCCTCTACTTGCTCTGCTGGGGCCAATTGGCAGCTGAGTGTAGACATGTTGCCTTAACTGACTCTGGATGGGGGTGCCATTGTGGTCTGGAAAACCAGGTGAGATATTGATGGGTTCACGTAGGAATTGGCTCAGACCCTGGATTCAAGGAGCATGGTTGTTTCCCCAGTTCACATCATGGTCCCGTCAAACCCTCTGATATATCATTAGAACATTATCTCCATAGGGAAGCCATGTGGTATCTTTCCTTTTTTCCATGTGGTATCTTTCCTTTTTTTTCTTTTTGAGTCTTAGTCTTACTCTGTCAACCACACTGGAGTGCAGAGACACACTCATGACCACCGCAACCTCAACCTACTGTGTTTAGGGGATCCTTCTGACTCAGCCTTCCAAGTAGCTAGAACTACAGATGCAAGCCACCAAGCCCAGCTAATTTTTTAATCTATTGTAGAGAGGAGGTCTCACCAGGTTGCCCGGGCTGGTCTTGAACCCCTGGGTTCAGGCAGTCCTCTCGCCTCAGCCTCCTAATGTCCTGGGATTATAGGCATGAGCCACCACACCTGACCTTTACATGGTATCTTTGTTGCCTTGAATCAAGACTTTTGGTAGGAACCAATCTGTCCAGCCTTAATTAGGTTCCAACACTGACACTCTCAGTTGTCTGGTCGTAGGTCACTATCCTCCTATTTTAATACTGGTTTTCTATCTCTAAAATGGGAATAATAATAGTCTGCTTCATGTGGCTATTGAGAGGAATAAGTGCAGGTAATATCCAGGCACTTAGAATGTGCTCAGTTGATTGTTATTAAATGTTATAAGACAAGGGGTTGGCCAGGCATGGTAGTTCACGCCTGTAATGCCAGTACTTTAAGAGGACGGGATGTGAAAATTGCCTGAGCCCAGGGTTTCGAGAGTAGCCTGGGCAACTTGTTGAAACCTTGTTTCTACAGTAAATCAAAAAATTAACCAAGTGTGGTGGCACGCACCTGTAGTTCCAGCTACTTGGAAGGCTAGGCAGAAGGATTGCCTGAACCCAGCAGACCAAGAATGCAGTGACCGTGATCGTTCCAATATACTTCAGCCTGGGTGACAAAATGAGACTTCGATTGAAAAACAAAAATAAAAATAGAAAAACTATGGTTCATCAGCCTATTTCAGGTTGGCTGTGTTTTCCTAAGCAATAGTGAACAAATTTTCAAACAATATTAAAAATAATGTTGAAAGACATGGAAAAATAAGAAGGATCACCCATCTTTCTACCATCCTAATATCACTGCTTACATTTTCCTTCTTTTCCCTCCCATTTGTGTCTCTTGCCTACTGTAACACAAAAATAAAAATAAAACATGGCCGGTGCCTCAGAGTGGTAGCTGAAAGGAGAGGAGGAGGAAGGAGTGTCTACTTTGCTTAGAAAGCCATCAGCAGCTAATTGCATCTTTAAATCCTTCTTTGCCTGAAGGCATTTATAGTGGGAGTTTCTTGCATTTTTGTTGTTTGTTTGTTTATACTTCTCTATTAAATTTTTAAAAGTATATTACATAGAACAATAATTGCTTTAGTCATGATTCTGTAAGTCACTTGAAATTTTCATTTACACCTTCTGTGTGTTTTTTTGTATTTACGTCACCCTTTAAAACTCAACTTTATTGAGATATGATGTATATTAGCCATCCAGTGGTTAATGATATTTTCATGTGTTTACTTGCCAGCTGTCTAATTTATTGGGAAAATGTCTGTCAAAATGTTTTGCCCAGTTTTTATTTGGTTGTTTGTTTTCTTATTGTTGAATTCTGAGAGTTCTTTATATATTCTGCGTACAATTTCTTTATCAGATATTTACATTTACTCCCAGGCAATGACTTGTCTTTTCATTCTCTTAACAGACTCTATTAAAGATCAAATGTTTTTATTCTTGATGAAGTTCAGTTTGTTAATTGGTTTCTTTTTTTCCTGTTTGATTTGATTCAATTTGATTTTTCAGATACACATGATAATTTAATACATTTATATAATGTATAAAGATCAAATCAGTATAATTGGGATATCTATTACCTTAAATATTTGTCTTATCTTTATGATAGAAACATTCAAATTATTCTCTTCTAGCTATTATCAATTGATTCTTTTATGTGCCCCTGGGGCCATGTCTAAAAAATTCTTGCCTCACCCACAGTCACCAAGATTTTTTCAATGTTTTCTTCTATACATTCTAGAATTTTAGATTTTACATTTAGATCTATGATCCATTATGAGTTAATTTTTGTATATGTTTTTGTTTTTGCATATAAATATTCTGTTGTCCTAGCACCACTTGTAGAAAACCTGACACTTTGTCTATCCATTGCATTGCCTTTGTACTTTTGTCAAAAATCAGCTATGTGTTGGATTATTTCTAAAATATACATTTTGTTCCATTGAGCTCTTTCTCTATTTTTTACACACGTACCATACTGATTTGGTTACTTTAGGTTGAAAATAATTATGGAAATTAGGTAATGTTAGCCCTCTCACTTTTGCAAAGTCATTGTGACTATCTTAGGTTATTTAGACCATTTATATTTAATGTGAAGTATAATTAGTTTTGAGAATATAACTTTGCTATTTGCTTTCTATTTGTCCCATCTGTTCTTCATTCCCCTTTCCTCTTTTTCTGCCTTTGTGAATTAATCAAGTATTATTTAGGATTCTATTTTGTCCCCTGGGTTGGCTTATTAAATACAAATCTCGCAGTGTTTATAATATACATCCTTAACTTAATAAGTCTATCTTATTAGGTGGTACCTCAAAACACCCAAAATTTGTTTATAAAAAAATTATTTATTTATTCTTACATGTTTAAAGTTCAGTCACCTTCAATGTACTCCCCATTTGATGCAATACCTATTGAGATGCTTTTTCCACTGCTCAAAACAATTGTTGAACTTGTTAATTTGGATGCCTTTTAATGCTTCTGCCGTTTTGTTTCACCTCTTCCAAGTTGGCAAAACATTTCCCTTTGAGAACTTTTTTCCATCTGGGGAAACAAAAAAAGTTGCTGGGGCAAAATCAAGTGAATAGAGAGGGTGGGGTCTGGGAATCATGCTGGTTTTGGTGCACTCGTAAATCAGCCATCGTGAAATGGGTAAGTGTGTTGACAGAATCTCCAAGAAAAATTTACTGAAGCTGAATGTAGCTTCTCACAACAATGCTACCCAGTACATTGATGCTGATGCTTTTCTAGAACACTTCGCTTTGGGGAAGCCTGTACTATAAGAGGCCTTACCTCCAAAAGATAATTCTGATTTTTTGGGGGGTCCCCTCATATATCACTTCATGTATAGTATAAGAACTCTACTGTAGTATACTTCTATCTCTCTGCTCCCAACCTACATATTATTTTCGTTATTTATCTTTTATATATATTATAAATCCCAAATACATTGTCATTTTTTTGAACACTTAATTATCTTTTAAAGATATTTAGGTAATCAGAAAAAGTATAGTAGTTACCACTTCTGGCGTAGATTTTTTGGGGTAGATCCAGAATTCCATTCAGTATGATATTCCTTCTCCCTGAAGGACTTCTCTAACATTTTCTTAGTGCAGATTTGCTGGTGATTAAATAGTTCAGCTTTTGTATGCCCAAAAAAGGATTTCTTTTGCCTTCTTTTTGAAAATATGAAGGGTATAGTATTCTAGGTGTTTGATGATGTTTTTGAGTACTTTAAAAATATTTCTTCTCACTTGTATTGTTTATTTTTATTTTTATTTTTTTTTCATTAATCAGTAGTTTTTATTATGTTTTTGTGGGGTACAGTTAAGGGTAGGTGTACAATGACGTTTCATTCAGGCACCCTGTAGATAAGAAGTGTTTTCCCATCCCCCGACAGATATTTGCTACTGTTAATCCCATCCCCCTCCCCCCCATAGTTTCCCAGTACCATCCGTCATTTTCTCATAGTATTGCATTGGATGTTCAAGGTCCATTATATGAGTGAGAACATGTGATATTCGGATTTTTGTTTTTGTGAGAGGTCACTCAGTATTATAGACTCTAGTTCCATCCAGGTAGCAGCAAAATTCATGATTTTGTTCTTTTTTATGGCTGCGTAGTATTCCATCGTGTATATGTACCACATTTTTTTAATCCAGTCCTCTTTTGATGGGCAGCATGGTTGTTTCCAGGTTCTTGCTATTGTGAACAATGCTGCAATAAACAAACGTGTGCAGGTATCTTTTTTATAGAGTGATTTGTGTTCTTCAGGGTATATTCCCAGTAGGGGGATTGCAGGGTCATATGGAAGGTCAATTTTTAGAGCTTTTAGGAATCGCCACACTGCTTTCCACAGAGGTTGCACTAGTTTACACTCCCACCAACAGTGTAGAAGTGTTCCCTTTTCACCACACCCTCTCCAGCAGCTGTTATTTTTTGAGTTGTTGATAATTGCCATTCTGACTGGAGTTAGGTGGTATCTCAGTGTGGTTTTGATTTGCATCTCCCTGATGATTAGTGAGGTTGAGCATTTCTTCATGTGTTTGTTGGCTGCTCGAATGTCTTCTTTTGTGAAGTGTCTGTTCATGTCTTTTGCCCATTTTATAATGGGGTTGTTTGTTTTCTTCTTTTCAGTACGCTTCAGTTCCTTGTAGATCCAGGATGTTAAGCCTTTGTCAGACCTAGAGTTGGCAAATACTTTTTCCCAGTCTGTAGGCTGTCTCCCTGCTCTCTTTGGCTTTGCAGAAGCTTGTCAGTTTAATAAGGTCCCATTTGTCTATCTTCTCTCTTAAGTCCTGTGGGTTTCGGGTTTTGTACAGGAATTGGATGTCAGTTCCGATTTCCATGAGAGTATTTCCTTCCTTTTCTAAGGTTCTTATGGTTTGAGGTTTTACATTTAGGTCTCTGATCCATTTATGTGTTGAAACCATTAGCCATCAGTCTGAAAAATAATGTGGATCTCAACCTTTCACTTGCCTCCCAGTTCATTTTTTTGAGTTACAAAGTGGATCTCATTCCAATCAAAAACTTTTCTTTGAAAGATACCACGAGGAAAATGAACATAAGTGCCTATGAATCAAAAATCATAAGTGCCTATGAATCAAAAAGGTGTTCAAACATCATTGATAGGTGTTTGGGTACCTTCATAGTTGCAGTGTCCCTTTTTGCCTGCCTGGCCGAAGTTGACAAGCTCAGCAGGTCCTGCTGCTGGTTGAGATGATGGAAATGCAGTTTCAGGAGCTGCAGATCACCATTTGAATCAGCGTGCATGAAAATTCTTGCAGTAATGATGAAAACACATGTATACCCTTGGACCCAGAGTGCAAGGTCTGGACATGGTTCCTGCCACAG
>NW_007249982.1:178172-179021 GCF_000164805.1 Carlito syrichta
CACTAGTTTACACTCCCACCAACAGTGTAGAAGTGTTCCCTTTTCACCACACCCTCTCCAGCAGCTGTTATTTTTTGAGTTGTTGATAATTGCCATTCTGACTGGAGTTAGGTGGTATCTCAGTGTGGTTTTGATTTGCATCTCCCTGATGATTAGTGAGGTTGAGCATTTCTTCATGTGTTTGTTGGCTGCTCGAATGTCTTCTTTTGTGAAGTGTCTGTTCATGTCTTTTGCCCATTTTATAATGGGGTTGTTTGTTTTCTTCTTTTCAGTACGCTTCAGTTCCTTGTAGATCCAGGATGTTAAGCCTTTGTCAGACCTAGAGTTGGCAAAGACTTTTTCCCAGTCTGTAGGCTGTCTCCCTGCTCTCTTGATGGTTTCTTTGGCTTTGCAGAAGCTTGTCAGTTTAATAAGGTCCCATTTGTCTATCTTCTCTCTTAAGTCCTGTGGGTTTCGGGTTTTGTACAGAAATTGGATGCCGGTTCCGATTTCCATGAGAGTATTTCCTTCCTTTTCTAAGGTTCTTATGGTTTGAGGTTTTACATTTAGGTCTCTGATCCATTTGGAGTTAACCTTTGTGCATGGGGATAGATAGGGGTCCTGTTTCAATCTTCTGCATGTGGTCAGCCAATTTTCCCAGCACCATTTACTGAATAGGTTTTCCTCTCCCCATTGGTAGGTGGTGGGGGCTTTGTCGAAGATGAGTTGGTTGAGAAATTGAGGTTTTGCTTCTGGAATCTCAATTCTGTTCCATTGATCTATATGCCTGTTCCTGTACCAATACCAAGCTGTTTTGATGATTGTAGCTTTATAGTAAAGTTTGAAATCTGGTATTGTGATACCACCTGG
>NW_007249983.1:0-1185 GCF_000164805.1 Carlito syrichta
GGGATACCACAGGAATAGGAAGGAGCCCTGGCAGGTGGTAGGCACTCTAAATGCTCTGGTGGGGGCATGAACTCAGAGTCCCCTGCAGCTCACCAGTGGCTTTGGTCTCCTGCTTGGGGCCCAAGTGGAAGACAGGAGAAAGGGTTTCCTCTCTTACCCCCTGTCCCTCAGAGGTCCTGGCACTTCTTGCCACAGGAAGAAAACCTTGTGCAAGGTATTTAACCACTTTCTTTAACAGACAAGAAGACTAAGACCGAGAGGCACACGACACACACGACATCTTAAACAAGGGCTCACAGCAGGTTACTCAAAGCACTTGAGTGGATCATGTACCTTGGCACGGTCCAGATGGTGTGGGCCCTGTGACCAGGTGGTGGGCTGTGGGGTGGGCATTGCTGCCCAAGATGGATGCCACCTACTTCCTCAGGGCTCCAGGACAGAGGTGGCCACAGAGGGTACTGCAGAGAATAAGCCAGCGATACCCACCTGCCAGGTCCAGAGAATGCACAGCCAGTTCCAGAAAGCCTTTGCCTCCCTCACCAGCCTTTCTCCCATTTCCTTCCTGCCCCTGACACACCCAGGAGGAGTCAGACAAGAGTGTTAATGAATGTCTTGTCTGTGGCCTAGGAGGGAGCAGAAAATGCATGAGTTTTCATCTCGTAAAGCAAGCAAATGCAAGCAAGAAAATGCTTGAGTTTTCATCTCGTAGAGCAAGCAAATATTTCTCCCATAACACATTTCAAAGGAGCTGGTGATGCAAAAAAAAAACAAAAAACAAAAAACAATGTGTTTTTATAGACCCAAACCCTGACTGTTCCAGCTCCTGTCCCAATACATGTGGTCTAAAACTGCCATCATTCCCAAGTCTTCCTAGTCCCATCTCACCTTGATGGGACAAGGTGCTCGTCATGTGCTCCCAGGACCATATACATTCTTGGGCTGTCCTTCTATTTATCTGCCCTGGGTACCCTCAGCTGCTGCCTTGCCACTAACTCATTCAGTGCCTTAGGCCAGGCAGATCTTTGTCCCATCTAGGCCCCAGTTTCCCCATCTGTAGCAGGATGAGGCAGAAGAGACCATTTCTAAAGATTTGGCCTATCTTAACTGTTCAAGGCAATAGTGTTGGTCCCCTCGTCTGTGATTTTAAGAAGTTCTGTGTCTAGGCAGGCACAAGAAACTGGTTTA
>NW_007249983.1:3140-8788 GCF_000164805.1 Carlito syrichta
TAGGGAGCATCAGGAGAGAGTGATGAGGCCATGACTTTGATTCACCTCTCCTGAAAGTGGGGTTAGCTGAGCAGATGAGGTTTCCCTGCGAAGGTGACAGCAGATCCTAGGCAGCATGAGGACCTCATGGGGCAAAGAGAAGGACCAGCAGCTGGCAAGCAGAGAGAGCCTAGCGAAGCCCAGAGGGTGGGAACAGTCTGGAGCACAGGGGACCCACTGGAAGGCCGTGCACACCTGTGTGTTTGCATGTGTGTGCATGCATTCACGTGTGCGCACATGTGTGCATTCATGTGTGTATACCTGTGTGTGCATTCACGCACATGCTTGTGCATGTGTGTTCATGTGTGCATGCATGTGTGCATGCATGTGAGTGTGCTTGTGTACATTTGTGTGTGTGTGCATGCATGTGTGTGTGCATGCACATGATTGTGTATGGTTGGGGAAGGCAGAGAAGTAGGAAGGGGCCACAGCATGAAAGTCTCAGACTCCTCAAAGCATTGGTGTTCCTGCAATACAGGGTAGATAGGAGGTGTTGGCAGGATGTGAGGACAAAGCTTATGAGTGCCAGGCAGTTCCAAGCATGTTGCATGCAAAGCTGGGTTAATCCACACAATAATCCAATGAGCTGGTATCATTTTCATACACATTTTATAGATGAAAAAACTGATGTATGTAATGGTGTCAGGACTCTGGTTTCCACACTCAGGCAGCTGCCCCAAAGTCTCTTCCCTTGACCATCCTGTGTTCCTGCCTCCTGCCCACCCAGGACAAGCAATGTGCCAGGTGTTAGGCACACATGAAACCTGGTCCCAACAAGACACCGAGGCAGATGTGCTGAAGCCTAGCTTATGTTAGCAGGGTTGGGGGAGAGAGTGAGAAAGTGATAGACTGGGTAAATGTGGGGAGGTACTGTTTAATAAAGAGATTGGGGAAGTGATAGCAGTGTGATGGTGGGGAAAGGGCTGGGCACTGGCAGGAACTTGTTTGCTATGAAGCTGGCTCTGCCTTGCTGAGCTTGCCCAGGTAGAGGTGGAGGAGTTGGCATGCATGCGGTGATGGGTCCCCACCCGCCCAGTCCTGGACCTGTGGCCTCTCCAGGTCTCAGTAAGAACTGTGGAGTGAAGGCTGTGAAGGCAGAAGGGCACGGCGGGAGGGTTGCCACCTGCAAAGGAAACGCTGCCACTCACTGTGGCTGTGCCATTCTTCTCAAGGCCACAGTGACCTGAAAACCTGAGACCCCTTGAGGCCAGAACACAATGACTTACGGGACTTCCCACTTGTCACAGGCTCCTGAAAACTCTTGAGGTAGTTCAAACAGTGACATTCTAGAAAAGGAAAGTGAGTAGAAGGACAGTAACTGCCTTGGCAGAATTGAGATGGTAGAAAGCTGAGTGCTTGATAGGTGCAGGGAGGCATCAAAAGCAAGGATTCTACCTCGATACCATGAAAGGCTCAGGACACAGAGCTGCCACATCTCTCTGAATGCAGGAGTGAGGCCAAACACAGAAGCAGTGGCAGATGTCTCTTTAAGAAAGGAGTGGGACACTCCCACCCCACCCCCAACTCCCTTCTCACCTAGCTGAGGTTGGAAAGTTTGTTCTCAGGAGAAATGCACCCAGAGATCTCAGGTCTTGGTGACTCTGGACTGTGAAGTGGGTTGGGGGATGAGGCACCATATTGATTCTGGGGCTTTACATGCAGAGTGTTAGGACTCTATCCCCCAGTCACCCTCCACTTGCAGAAGATTAAACACCCCCAGAAGGCAATTTGACAACTCCTCTCTGGAAAATCTAACCACACCAAGGGGAAAGAACTAGAGATAGTGGCATTTGGGCTTGCCACCTGATCACCTCCAGGAAAGGTCATCCCAGGACAAGTCCTGTCTATGCACACAGACTCTACTGTCACAGTATCAGTGCCTCTGACTTAAATATGGACTCCTACCAAAGGTCCCCAGACACTTTACAAATGCCTCCCACATAGAAGACAAAGAGGAGGAAGCAAGGGAAGGATTAGAAAGACAGGGACTTAGAGGAAACAGAGATAAGTAAGGAAAGAAAACTAAAAATATAGCTAATATCCTCAGAAAATTAATAAAATATACTATACATTATAAACTATATTATCACAGCTTAAAATAAAAAGTCAGTTGAAAGGCTGAACAATTAAGTTTAAAAAATCTTTTGGAAAGTAAAGCAAATGACAAGTTAGAAAATAAGAGAGAAAAGATAGTAAATGGGAGGTTCAAATCATGAGTCCTTACCTCTGACTAACAGGAATTCCAGAAAGTGAGAGCAGAGGAGGGAGAGAGGAGACTTTTCAAAGACATGATACAAGATATTCTAGAACCCAAGGACATGAGTCTTGGGCTCTGAAAGCACCCATGAATTATAGAACATATTGGAGAAGATCCCTACCAAAGCATGTTATCATGAAATTTTGAATATCAGGGACAGAAAAAAAGAAAAACTAGTAGCAAAGGGAGAGTGGGTCACATACAAAGGATAAAGGACAGGGACTGAAAATGGCATTAGACTTTTCAACAGCAACACTGGAAACTCAAACACAACCAAGCAATACCTTCAAATTTTTTTTAAAAAGAAATTTACTTGTAACCTAGAAACCCATACCTAACCAAACTATCCAATAAGTATCTAAAAAAAGAAAGAGGCAACAAAAATAAATACCTTTTTAAACATGCAAGGGTACACAAAATTTACCTATGTATATTTCTTAGGAAGTTACTAGAGAATGTGCACCAGTAACTTCCTCCAAACAAGGAGGTTAGACAAGAAATAAGAAGACATGGACCCAGGACACGGTGGCATCAACTAATGAGCAGAGAAGGCAATCCACAGAAAAATGGAAAAAAACAGTTCTAGAATGACAACCGGGGAGACCTGAAGAGCAGCCCTTCCAGGTAGGATCAGAAAGCTCTAAGGGACATGTCTCCAAAAGAAAAGAGGAAATGTGTAAAACTGATAAATTATCTGAGGAAGTTGGCAGAATGGAGAGCCGTCTTAGGTTTTGTTGAACAGTTTGGCAGGATCCCTAATGGGCATGTAGAAAGTTGAGTAAGCAACAAACAAACAAAAAATGTACTAGCTTCAGGATAAAGCAAGTCCTGTGGATTTTGCCTCTGAAACATATCCCAAGTGTTTCTCCTCTACTCCCCCTGCATTCTAAAAGGCCACCATCTCCCATGCAGGTAAGATGTTAGATTATTTTCAGGAGACCTGAACAAGCCCATAAAGAAAGATAAACAAAATCTGACATCTGAACAAGAGGCAGGTTTGCCATCTGAGGCCTGTCATAGCCCTGCCCTGCCCAGGCACATAGAGCTTTCAATCAGGTCTGGGAGACGTTTTTAAACTGCAACAGGCTATCAAGTATCACCAGATGTTTGAGAAAATCATCCAACATTCAAAAGCAACACCCAAAAAAATAAACTGAAAAAAAAAAATAGAGAAAATAGAGACAATGCAGGGAACAACAACAACAAAGCCTCAACAAGAACAGAAACCAAAATAAGCTTTCTTTTTTAAAAATAAAAATTTTATTTTAAAAATATGGGGTACAATTCAGAGTTAGGTATACAAATGTTCATTATGCAAGTACCCTTGTTGATGAGGTGCCCCCTTCCCTCCCCCAGCAGTTTCCCTCAACTGCCAATCCCACCCCACTCCCCACCCTGGCAGTTTCCCACTACTGACAATCCCACCCCACCTCACCTGGCGGTTTCCATTACTGCCAATCCCTTGCTTATAGTATTACGATAATTGTTCAAGGTCCGCTTATGAGTGAGAACATGTGATACTCAGTTCTTTGTTTCTGTGATAGATCACTCAGTATTATGGACTCTAAGTCCATTCAAGTTGCTGTGAAGTTCATAATTTTATCCTTCTTTCTGGTTGCATAATATTCCATCGTGAGTATGTATCACATTTTTTTATCCAGTCCTCTTTCGATGGGCAGAACAGTTGATTCCATGTTTTCACTACTATGAATAATGCTGCAGTAAATATGCATGCGCGGGTATCTTTTTTATAAGTGATTTTAGTTCCTCTGGGTATATTTCCAGTAGGGGGATTATGGGGTTGTATGGGAGGTCAATTTTTAAATCTTTTAGGAATTGCCACACTATTTTCCACAGAGGTTGTGCGAGTTGACATTCCCACCAACAGTGTAAAAGTGCTTCCTTTTCCCCACATCCTCTCCAGCATCACTTGTTTTTTGAGTTATTGATGATGGCCATCCTGACTGGAGTTAAGTGGTATCTCAGTGTGGTTTTAATTTTCATTTCTTTAATGACTAGTGAGGCTGAGCATCTTTTCATGTATCTGTTGGCTGCTCGTATGTCTTCTTTTTCCTTCTTTCTTTCTTTTTTTTTTGAGTTGGAGTCTCACGCTATCACCCAGGCTGGAGTGCAGTAGCACACTCCTAACCACCACAGCCTCGACCTGCTGGGCTCAGGTGATCCTTCCACCTCAGCCTTACAAGTGACTGGAACTACAGAAGCGCTACCATGCCCAGCTAATTTTTTTATTTATTGTAGAGACGAGGTCTCACTATGTTGCACAGGCTGGCCTTGAACCTGAAGGCTCAGGCAATCCTCTCACCTCAGTCTCTCAAAGTGCTGGAATGACAGGCTTGAGCCACCATGCCCAGCCTTCTATGTCTTATTTTGAAAAGTGTCTATCCACATATTTTGCCCACTATGTAATGGGGTTGTTTTTTTTTTTTTTTCTTTTCAGCACTCTTAAGTTCCTTATAGATCCTAGATGATAGGCCTTTGTCAAAAATACAGTTGGCAAATATTTTTTCCTATTCTGTGTGTTGTCTCCCCATTGTCTTGATGGTTTCTTTGGCTTTGCAGAAGATTTTCAGTTTGATGAGGTCCCACTTGTCTATCTTATCTCTTATGGCTTGGGCAGTTGGGGTTTTGATCAGGAATTGATTGTCAGTCACAATTTCCATAAGGGTGCCTCTTACATTTTCTAAGGTTCTTACAGCTTGAGGTTTTACATTTAGGTTTTTGATCCATTTAGATTTAATTTTTATGTATGGTTATAGATAGGGATTTTGTTTTAATTTTCTATGTGTGGACAACCAGTTTTCTCAGCACCATTTACTCTATAGGTTCTCCTCTCCCCAGTGGTTGGTGGTGGAGGCTTTGTCGAAGATGACTTGGTTGAGAAATTGAGGTTTTGCTTCTGGAATCTCTATCCTGTTTCTTTGATCTATATGCCTGTTCTTGTACCAAAACCAGGCTGTTTTGATTATTGTAGCTTTATAATAAAGTTTAAAGTCTGGAAGTGTGATAGCTCCCACTTTTTTTTTTTGGCTGAGGATTGTTTTGGCTATTCATGGTCATTTATGTTTCCATATGAATTCCTGTATTGTAATTTCCAGGTCTGAGAAGAATGCTGCTGGTAATTTAATGGGTATTGCAATAAATCTGCAGATTGCCTTGGGTACGATGTGCATCTTAACAATGTTGATTCTCACAGTAAATGAGCATGGAATATTTTTCCCTTTTTTCTATTATCTTTGATTTCTTTGAGCAGTGTTTTGTAGTTTTTGTTGTAAAGTTCTTTCACTTCTCTGGTTAGGAAGATGCCAAGGTATTTCTTTTTTTCTTTTGTGGT
>NW_007249983.1:8889-9506 GCF_000164805.1 Carlito syrichta
TCCAAGATGAACATTCTCTCTCTCTCTCCCTCTCTCTCTCTCTCTCTCTCTCTCTCTCTCTCTCTCTCTCTATATATATATATATATATATATATATATATATATATATATATATATATATTGCATTTAGACACAAAGAAGCTTCGAAGAAGAAACAAAGAAAAAAATGAGCTACTGGAAATTAAAAGAAAGAGATAAATGATAAATTCAGGGATCAATAGAAAAGTGGAAAATAAAGTATGAGAAATGTATCCAGAAAAAAACAAATTTTAAAAAAGTTATGGAATATAGAGGAAAAAAATAACAAAAATAAATTAGAGCTCTATTATAGGTATTCCAACACCTGATTAAAGAGAATACCAAAGTACTCATAAAAATTCACCAGAATGGAAATACATGATTTCTAGACTAAAAGGGCCCACACAGTGCCCAGCACAATGGATGAAACAAGATACACACACAAGAATATGAAGGGTAATGAAGAGATCTGAGAAGTTTCCAAAGTGACAAAGTAAGTAACAAAGGCCAAGAATAAGAATGTCATTGGGTTACTCTTTAGTAGCTCTGGGAATTAGAAGACTATGGACAGAACCTTTGAAACTCTGAAGTAAAAGTAT
>NW_007249984.1:0-10541 GCF_000164805.1 Carlito syrichta
AAGAATTTCATGCCCACAAATCTGGCATTAAAGTGTAGTAGTATCTAACAAGGTTCTAGGCCTGCATGGTCCTATATGGTAGCCATTAGCCATGCATTGCTATTGAGCTCTTGAAATTAGGTTAGTCTGAAATGAGATGTTTTGTAATTGTAAAATATACACCAATTTCAAAATCTTAGTACAAAATATAAATTATCCCAATTTTTAATATAGATCACATGTTGAAATGAAATATTTTGGATATATTGGGTTAAATAAAACATATGATAAAGTCATTTTTACCTTTTTTTTGTACTTTTTGTTAAGGCTACTACAAATTGTAAAATTACATAGTGACTTCCATTGCATTTTTATTAATCAAAACTATCCTAGATTCTGAGCCCCTGGGGCAGGAACTTTGTATCACTCAGTGAAACATCTCAGTGCTTGACATAGCACTTAGAACATGGCACATACTCAGTGTATGTGGGCTCAATGAATGAATGTGTGAATGAACAAATAATTTAATGCAAATCCTAAGTTTGAAATATAAACACCAAGATTATAAACCATACATGGAATTTCCTAGTTTTTCTCATTTCTTCACCAGGGCCAGGCCTGTTTGCTTATTTATCTATTAAACATCTTTCATTGACCTTGAGCAGCTGAAATGGTTGTACTTTATTTTACTAAATGGCAGACCTATTATAAAACTTTCTTGTCCCATGTCCTCCATGGGTGTGTTGCTTGCTCTGTGGCCCTCTGTGCCTCACATGACCCTGTGCCTTCTGCACCAAGGAGGCAGACTTCAGAGAATCTCAGCCATTCCAAAGCCAGCCTGTCCATTGCCCATTCTTACCGTTCTGCTTCCCTGCACCCCTTTCCTTAGCAGATACTATAGTGCTTGGCCCATATACCTTTGAAATTTTCTTTTTTTTCTTGAAATTTTCATTTATGTTCAGAAGGCTAATTACATGGGTCTGTCTTAGTGTCTCTGAGAGCATTGTTTATGGCTATGAAAGCATTGTCAGCCCATATGCAGAGCTGGCTGGAAGTGATAGTTAGTGCCACAGAGGCAACTTTCAATCAATGATGGAGCATTTGTCTTATAAATACTCTAGTTCCTTCAAGTGGGATAACTCTGAGGTATGTATATGCCATCTCTCAAAGTTCCCCAGTGGGAATGAGCTCCAGATGCCTACAGCAGCAGCTTGCCTGAAAACCCACTCTTGCTTTCTTTCCTTCACTGTTTCACTTCCTGATATGAGCAGAATAATGCCCCCCTAAGGATACCCAAATGCTAACCTCTAGAACCTGTGAATGTATTACTTTACACGGCAAAATGGACTTTGCAGATATAATTAAGCTAAGGATTTTGAGATGGGGAGAGTATCTGGGATTATCCAATGGGCTCAATATAATCCCCAAGGTCCTCACATAAGGGAGTCAGAACTGCTGTCAGAGTCAGAGAGAGAGGATGCAAGGAGAGGTTAGAGAGAAGAGAGATTTGAAGATGCTACACTGCTGTCTTTGAAGATGAAAGAGTCACTAGCCAAGGAATGAAGGTGGCCCCTAGATACTGAAAAAGACAAGGAAACAGATTCTACCCTAGAACCTCTACAGGGAACACAAACCTGCCAACACCTTGGTTTTAGTTCTGTGAAACCTATTTTGGACTTCTGACCTCCAGTACTAAAGAGAATACATTTGTGTTCTGTTAAGTCACTATGTTTATGGTGATTTGTTACAGCAGCAAAAGGAAACCAATATACTTCTCCACTCCTCTACTGGTGTTTCTTGGGACCACCTCCCAAATAAATGACTTATATTGGAATACTTATCTCAGGGTCTACTTCTTACAACATATGGTTCTGTGTGTCATCACAGGCTATGTTGCGCCAGAACAAGTAGAGGGTTTCTGACCCATGTGACCATTTCTAATTACAGCCATGAATGTCAATGTGGGCGTCAGAACAGCAGCTGCACTTCTGGATCAGTTTTATGAGAAAAGGAGACTTGTCATTGTGTCCACACCCACAGCCCTAAACCTCCTCTACTGGCTGCAGCTGGGAATGCTGCAGGTGAGTCCTCAAGGCAGGGCCAAGATGGGAGGAAGACCTCTTACAGCCAGGGCCCAGCCATTTCACTTAAAGGGAAGGCCAGATTCAGGGTCTAATCAGTTTACTGAGTTTCAGGAACTGGCACTTTAGAGCTACTACCATTCATTTATGGTTCTGAGGCATAAGCTGATTAACATTGACTCTCTAGAGTGAACCCAATCGTTTTCCAACTAACAAGTTTTGTTTGTCTTTACTAATAAGTCTAATTGACATGCTGAATGAGTCTAGCCACAAAAGAGTTCTCATTGCTGACCCTGTCCAGGATATGCCTGGGCTGGAGGAGATCAATCAGTTGTCTGCCCAAAAGGTGGCCCAAAGGATGAGGGGAGTCCAGGTGCCCTTAGGCCTCACATCCTTTCCCACGGAATTTCCCCAACTCTCAGAGACTGACGATTATTTTTTAGAACAGTGGTTCTCAAAGTGTGATCCATAAACCAGCAGCATCTGTATCACCTGAAAACTTGATAGACATGCTAATTCTCAGGCCCCCTTCCCAGATCTACATTTTAAGCAAGAGTCCCCAGGAGACGCCTAAGCACTCTAAAGGTTCAGGAGAACTTTTTCTAGGAAATGTGCCCTTCTCAGCTGTGTAAATTTCACAGCTACTAAATGAGGCAACCAGCATCTTCAGTGGGGTGTTGGTTGAATAGAAACTGTAGGGACCAAACTAGAAGTTGCTTGTGTTTGTCCTGAAGCTTCTATACAAAAAGAGTGGTCAATTTGACTGAATACTGAAGAGTCTGGATGTGTGCTGTGTCAGGGACATGGTACTGTGCATACGTTTTGAGAATATTCCATTCATTTATTACAGTGAATAGAACTAAGTGCTTAGAACAATCTTGGCTTAATCAAAGACTACAATTTACTTCTCATGTCAGCATTAATACAATGAATACCAATAAGTCTTCTCACTTTTCCCATGTACTTGACGGACTGCCCATGTACTCTGAAGAGCCATATAAAATTTTTGTGGGCTCTTTTGATAGGAACCAAATTTATTACATCTTTACCCCCAGTACCAGTCATTTTTACCTCCCCTTGTATCTCCTTGTCCAAACTAGGGGCTTGCTCTTTAGAAAACACAAGCTTACATCTCCCTGTTTTGTGGGAAGGTAGCATTACAGCTTATATTACATGATTGTGCATTTCCTCATCTTTTCTTATTTTATAGAAAAATGAATAAGCTAAACAACTTGATTTTCCTTTCTATCAGCAAACTATGGCCTGTGGGCCAATTTTGGCCCATGGCCAGTTTTTGTAAGTTAACTTTTATTGGAGATAGCCACACTCATTTGTTCGTGCATTGAATAGCTGCTTTTTCACTATAGTGGTAGAGTTGAGAAGTTAGAACAGAGGCCATCCAGACTTGTGAAGCCTAAAATATTGACTGTCTGCCCCTTTACAGAGAAAAAATGTCATCCCTGTTGTAGTCTATCCCATCTCTTCAGATACTTGCTAACTTATCAATCAACTAGTTGGATAAGATATTTTGTAGTAACATGTTTATATGTGACCTCCTTCTTGCAACATTTGTATTTTAACCAGAACCTTCAAGGTAAAGTTTGATTAACTTAGGTGTTTCCATTAGAGTAATAGAAAAGTCTATTTCTACCTTTTTGAACTTTTTTTTCCCTACCATATAGGGATGTTTTCAGTGGAAATGTGGTTAAAAACATTAGGTGTTCTCATAATACAGGGGTTCAAAATTTCTTTTCCCATTTAGATTTCCCATTTTCCAGATTTATCTTATTTGTCTTATGGTAATTTTCTGTTTCCTTATCGCCACTGCTGCTCTTGATGAGTCCTCATGGCACATGGTTGACTGGAAAACCTTCTGGAGGCTCTTGCCAAGGACCAGCTTAGAGAACTGGAACCTTGTTCATATCCTTCTTTCTCCTGGGCTTGGGGTGGGGGTCTTAGGGCAGGGGGACATGGAGTGTGAAAATAGGGCAGGGAAGGAAACTCTGGAAATAGTGTATTCTTCTCTCCTTGCAAAGACAAAGTTATAATCCTCTGGGGTGGTCTTGGACACTTTTTAGGAAATTTGACTCATGCAAAGTCTCACCCTGTCTGAAAATACATAGACTTTCATTATGCTTAGGTTTTCAAAATCTTGTTGCCAAGCCATTTCTGCATGATTCTTCTAGGAAGTTATTTAAGTTTTATAACCACTAATTTAACCCCAATTTCTCAACTGTTTTCTGGACAGTTCAGTGTGGGCAAATAAACTTCCAAAGACAGGCCAGTACTGCTTCTGTTAGCTTGTATCTTGAATGTATGTCTCCTTCTTTAACCAAGCTCACACCTCCCTGTTGGGTTTTCTTTTTCTCAGCAAGCACAGTGTGGCCTGGATCTTTGACACATCACTGTGGTGGAGCTGGTGGGTGTTTCCAACCCTCATCGGCAGGATAAGAACAAAGATCATGCCTCCAGTCCTAGCTCTGCAGCTCAGGTAGGGGGATGTTCTGTTCTTAAGTCTTGTCCTCTGTGAATGCACATTTATCTGATCAGGTTCCCTAGTTTCTTTCTATTCAGTATTGAGTTCAAACAAACTTCAATGTTTCATTGCTTTTATTCTGGGAGTATCATGACCATGCTAATTAGCATGTGGTTTTTTTGTCCAAATAAATAATGTAGTGGGTAATTACCGCTGTTGTCTTCTTTCCCCCTCCAAACAAGTGTTTTTGCTTTGCCTGTGTGTGTGTGTGTGTGTGTGTGTGTGTGTGTGTGTGTGTGGTTGGTGGGGAGGGATGGATAGAGAAGGAGAAACTGAAAAAAGGATCTAAGCAAGCCTTGGTCTTATTAGGAGTGCAAGCATTCAACTAGCTTTGCCAGGCTTGGCCTCTTTTTCCTTCATGCTTGCAGGGCACTTATCCATACCCCCATTTCAACGATTATATTTTATTTTGGTAACACTTATAAAACTGGAGCTGTGGTGTTTAGACTCTGAGTAATGATGTATTAAAGAAGTAGAATTCAATAGCCAAAAGGCAGTTTCAGAATAATCCAAATTTTTACTTGCATCTCTTGACCATGGTGAAATAGATAATTACACTAAAGCAAGACTCCTTTAAAAACCTTCCTTTATTACCTAGCTTTGTCTTTCGCACACTGGAGAGGAGGGTGCAGATATTTGTTCTCAAAGTCCCAGGTGCCTGCTCCATGTTGTACATTAACATTCAGAGCACATGGCTTCTAGGTTTCTGCAAACGGGAGTAAAGAGAGTAAAAGCAATCAACCCACACCCACTCTTTTATGCTTCAGAGTAGAAGTGACACAACTTGCTCACTCTCCCAGATGTCCAGAAATAGTCACATGAATTCCAAGGGAAGCTGGGAAATGCAGTATTTCTGTATCCCCAAGAAGAAGAAAATGAAATGGGACTTAGTGAACTCTATCACAGGAATTCAGAGAATTTCCTTTCTTCATAGGCATTCACAGAAATTCCTTGTGAGGCTATATGACAGAAACATATCCTTAACAAATGATGCTATATAGAGATTAATACAATAGCTTCTTTCTCCAATTTCCCTATATTCTAGCTGCCTTTGACCCATCCCATCTTTGATTTATACCTCTTTCTACCCAGAAAGAGCCTGTCCCATCCCCACCAAGGTAAAAATCTCAGAGGGCCAGGGATGGAAAACAAACAAAAAAAGCATGTATAAATTTTCTTTAGTTGGTTGATGGAGGGAGAAGGCTAGATAAACTCATATGCTTTTGTATTTTTTGAAATATTACTGCATTTGCATCTAGCATCTCCCCGAAGTATAATGCTTTTGAGGTTAGTAGCAGATCTTTCCAATATTTTCTACTCGGTGTCTAGCACAGTGCCTGGCACTATGTTGGGGCTAAATGGAATAAATGACTAAATTTCATTGCAATAGCTTTACTAGTTCAATGAGGGTGATATTAGTCTTTAAGAGCATATTTACAAATATAGTACTGATACCTCAAGTTGAAGTGTGCAAAACTCAAGACAGAATTGTGTCGATATCTAAAAATTTATAATGAACATTTTCAAAGTAAGTTTTATGAAGCTGTTGCTTATTTAGAACTAGCTGCTCATACTCTGTGCCAATTATTTTTTTTAAAAACCTGTTGCAGAATTATGTTCTTTAGATTACATATATATATATGAAGAGGGCCAATATTTGTTGTGCAGCCAGAAGATAGTTCAGGTAAACATCATGCAGAGATGTATTACCTAATGGATTCGGTGTCAGACTGGCATTCCCCTGTTATCAGACACATCAGCAAGGAAGAAAGAACTTGGCAGAAGGATGTTATTTTCTTTTTCACTTTGAATTCCACCTTAGAGTCTAGTGCAGAGGAAGAGACAATTTAGGAAAATAATGGGAAATAGGAAATAAGAAGCAGAATGGCTGAATAATCTAAAAATTATCTTGTCTGGTTAGAACACTACTTTTATGTAGCACTGAGGCCATGATAAAACTCTGGAATGGAGTAGGCAGAAAGGGAGGACTGGGTGCCTGGTGTTGCAAGGTCATCACCTTCCTTCTTATTTTGGTCTTCAATTATTCATTTATTTAATAACTTAGTGGCAGCATCCCTGTACCAGAAACTGTGCTAGTCTCTTTCCTTTGGTTACTCACAGTTCATTAGGTGGCATAAATACCTTTCTTCTTTCTTGTCCTCATTTCTTTTTTGTTTTTGTTGTATGGGCTGATTCATATTCCCTAGAGTAATTTTCCAGCACTCTCGAGGATAACAGAGACCAAGAAAATTATTATATCTATACCCACATTGTTCTTTGAGTCTCCAGAATTTCCTAGAAGAATCTCCAGGAAGAATTCCTTCTAATCTGATGACAGACATTGGTGTAACTTGGACATAGTGTCAGCACCACCTCCCATCCCACATTCTGTGGGGTGTTCAGTCATCCATCCTCAAGATTTCCATGGCTCAGCCTCAGTGGGATGCATTCCCCTGGCTGTTGCTAGTTTACTGATCAAACTACTCAGCTCCTCCCATGACAGCGTTCCCTCTTTATATTCAGTGTCAATCAAAGCATAAGGCTTACAGGGGATTGCTGTGTGGTAGCAGATGGTGACACTATGAGGGGGTTTTGATCCTAGCCTCACAAATACTATAAAACCGAATGCTCCAATTTCTCATTGGTCACCTTTTCCCACATGCTTCAGCCACTACATTCCCTACTCCTCTGTTTCCTGGGACCGCCCTGCCCCCCCACCCCACTGAAACTAAAGATGCAGAGCAGTTTAGTTTTCTATTCCCACCTTACTTCACAGCCTACATTCACATGTTCAGTTACTCATTAATGCACTTTGCAAAGTCATCTCCTCCTGAGTGCCCCTCTTAGCACTGCAGGAAACCTGGTGGAGGCATTGTAATGTTCTTTTATTTCTAATCACTAGAAGTGAATTAGTGACTTAGCTTTCCATTGGGATAAAATATAAATTATTTCTTTCTTCCTTGAAACTCCCTCTTAAAAGCCAGAAAAAAGTGAAGTCAGTTTGTATTTTATGTAATAGTTTTTTTAACCTAGATCTGTTTGTATGAGGAAGACATATTTCACTTTAAATTCAGATGTCAGTGTATATTCTGCCTCATACACAATCTCAAAATATAAACTGAAAAAAAAAATCCAGAGAAAAGACAATGGGCTCATTTGTTCATTGGGCTCAGCTTATCTGGTTTGTTTGTTTGTTTGTTTGTTTGTTTGTTTGCTTTCTCTGGCTTTTCTCATCTAAACATGTTTGTATTGATATAAAAATCACATTTTTTTGCACAGTTTAAATCCCAATGTGGTAGAGTAGAAGGAACACTCGACACTTGAAACCATGTGAAATTCTTTTTTGGAATAATTTGAGGTACAAATTATAATTAACCAAGTAAGAATACCTGGGGTGTACACCAAGCTCAATCCATTCTAACTATGCACTCCTGAGTTAGCCACTGAATAGACCATAAATATAATGTTTGGAAAGTTATTTCAATCAACTTTACCTTTTCTCACTCTTGGCACTATTGACATGTGGAGCTGGATAATTCTTTGTTTGGCAGGGAGAGTTTCCTATACATTGTAAGATGTTTACCAGCCTAGTGAAGGATGAACCAAAAAGTGGAAGAGTCTCGCCCTTTCCCAGGGTACTGCAGATTTTACCTCTACAAGTTCTCAACTCTGGAGTTTGAGCTTAGATAATTGAGGTGGAGGATAAAGGAGAAGTAATGCAGTGAGGCCATCCAAAGCACATTGATGAAAGAATTAATGTCCAGGATGCTAATACCTGTATTAGTCATCTGTTCCTGTAGTAAAAATTACCCTCAAATGTAGTGGCCTAAAACAACAGCAAATATGTATTATCTCTCACAATTTCTGTGGGTGAGGGATTTGGAAGCAGCTTGGCTGGTCAGTTCTGCCTCAGAGTCTCTAATGAGTTTGCAGTCATCTTCAGACATAGCTGAATGTCCCTGGGGTGGGGTGGAGGGGGCAAAAGCACCTCATTGATAACCACTGGTCTCATCCTATTGTATATGTGGTTATGCAAAACTAACCAACAGACTTGGGTTGACTCCAATGTAATGGAACAAAATCTGTTAGCCTTGTTGTATGTGCCTTGTAGCAACTGTTGTTGGTGCATGGCACTATTGCAGGCCTAAGTCTTCCTACCATAATCGAAAGCAGTGCTACTCAACCACTCTTGTATATATCAGTTATCTGGGAATCTTGATAATGCAGATTCAGATTCAGTAGGTTTGGGGCGGGGCATGAAAATTTCCATTTCTAACAACTAAGGACCACACTTTGAGTGGCAGGGGTCTAGAGTATGATTCAGACTTTCTTTGTACACTGTATCATTATAGGGCTCTGGTTGCTTCACCAGAACCCTTGGGAGTCAGGGTTTCACTCAGTCTTCTCTTCTTTGTCTGTCCCAGGCTGTTGCTGCGAATCCCACTCTACTCCTTCTGTATGGTGCTAGTAGATAAGCATGGCATGGACAAGGAGTGCTATGTTTCCCTGGTGACACCTGTGGCCCTCTTCAACCTGATTGACACTTTCCCCTTGAGAAAAGAGGAGATGGTCCTGCAAACCGAAATGGGCCAGACCTGTAACACCTGATGTGATGGGTCCTCTCTCAGTGGTTCCTTTTCTTTTCTACATAGTGTCCTGCACATGGGAAGGTCTTAAAAATATCCTTGATGTACAGATTTTTATTCGTAATTTTTAAAGTCTATTCTATTATGAACTTTCTTTGCACTTAAAAATTAGCACAATGCTTTTTGTACTTTGAAGTGTTTCAAAAAAATATATGGATATTTTTACTCTTTATAACTTTCTTTACTGCATCATGGCTGGTTAATTTTGTAGAGAAATTGGAAACCACAGCCACACATGTTCTTTTTTTGTTGTTGTTGTTTTGAGTTGGAGTCTCACTCTGTCGCCCAGACTGGAGTGCAGTGGCTGCTCCCGGCCACTGCAGCCTCGACCTGCTGGGCTCCAGCGATCCTTCCGCCTCAGCCTTCCAAGTAGCCGGAATTACAGAAATGCACTACCACACCCGGCTGATTTTTTGATTTATTGTAGAGATGAGGTCTCGCTGCCCAGGCGGGTCTTGAACCCGCAGGCTCAGGCAATCCACTCCCCCTCAGCCTCCCAAAGGCACGGGATTACAGGCTGAGCCACCGAGCCCGGCGTGTTCTTTTAATATGTTATTCAGTGTGACAGATAACTCTTTTTCTATTTTGTTGTTTATATAAGACTTTTATCAATAAAATATTTTGGAGCAAATTGATTAAAACTCACTTTGTGAAGCACCAGCCATATTTTCACAGTGTGGCCTGCAGTTTTAGGACTGTAATTTTTAGTGATATCTTTAGAAATGGAAAAAATGTAATTAGTCTGATGAGCTGAGAGAGAACTGAGTTTTCAGGTGTTCTAATAGCCAATTAAAGCAACAAGCCAAACATGAAAGAGTTAAGCCTTCAGTCACTTACAGTGATTGGGTAAGCAAGAGTCTAAAGCCAGATAAAACACCAACTCCTCACTGCTCTCCCTTATGGAACAGCATGCTGGTAAGTGTTGGGTGGAGCAGCACAGTCATGGCTTCATCTTACTGTTGAGGAAGCCCTGAACACAAGACTCTAGCAGTTTTATGGACCCTGGAGTCTGGCAGAGAGCTATACATGGAAAAGTACTGGGTAGTGAGTCAGAGTGAGGAAAAGTTTCTTCAAAGTTTCCCTTTCCACTCCCACATAGGGAGATCAGCAGAGGCACCTGAAGAAGACACTTTCCCAAGGCCTCAGATAAAGAGGCCTAGAATAAAGGCACTGGCACTGGGGTCAGGAATATCAATATGTGAAAGAGCATGATTGGCCAGAAGGATCTGAGGCCTTGACTGCAACTCTCCACAGAGACTTCAATGTACTGGCTGTGCATCAAGTCTGGTGTGAGGAGCA
>NW_007249984.1:11376-16880 GCF_000164805.1 Carlito syrichta
AACTGCTCTGATTTCTTCAAATCAGTTTTTCTGATGACTTGGAATACTACAAGCACTTTTCTCAACAAGATACACAGAATATTTGAAGATAAATGAATGCACTTTGGTATTTAAAAAAATACCCTACATCAAAGTTTGGTGGAATTCTAAAAATTAATTAATAGGCTCTCTAGAAAACTAATTTCTCACTGGAAATCTTGCATGATTTCTCTACGTACCTTTTGGACCTCATAAAAATAAATAAAGAACCCCTAGTTCTGCTTTCTAATACTGTTTGCTACAACAGAACTCTGTGTGTGTGTGTGTGTGTGTGTGTGTGTGTGTGTGTGTGTGTGTATGTGTGTAGGGAAGATAAAGGTAGTTCAAAGGGTTGAATTCAAATGGAAAACCATCTCCGCCTTAGTAGATGGCAACTGAAATCTCACTTTGGTTCTTATTGCCTTAGTGGGACTGCTTATATTCTGCACCCACTCTCAGTTTGCACATTTATGGTTCAGTGATCAGTGAGAAATGTTGGCAGCTTACATGTAGAACCTGGAGCACCTCCTGTCTGCCTTTCTCCTTTCTGAGATTTCCCATCTCATTTTTCAATTGCTATAGTTGCCCTTACTCTCTCTTTTGATTCTTCAGACCAGTAAGAATGCAGATATTGTATCTTTATTTAAGCCTCTCCCCACCCACAACCCCAGTGTGATATGTAGGCAAAAGAAATACCAAAACAAATCAGAAAACCCAAAAAACAAAACCAATGATTCATCAATTTTAACTGCCTTCTTCCGAGTGATGACTGCCTTCAAGTATCTGCCTTTTGGTCTCTTTCCAATGCAGTCAGGTAGTTTTTAATATCTATTTATGTGGTATATAATAAATATATAATAAAATATAATCTAGATATTATATATAAATATATATTATGATATATATAATCTAGATATAGTTGTTGTCTGTGGGAGAGTGGGCCAATAGGAGCCATTTTTCAGAAAACTAATGAGGAATGAATCAAAAGGTGGAAGAGTCTAGCCCTTTTCCAGAGTCCTGCAGATTTTACAAGCTCTCCACTCTGGAGTTTGAGCTTAGATAATTGAGGTGGAGGATAAAGTAGAAGTAACACAGTGAGGTCATGCAAAGCACATTGAAAAAAGGATTAATGTCCAGGATACTGATACCTATATTAGTCATTTATTCCTGCAGCAAAATTTACCCCCAAAATGTAGTGGCTTAAAACAGCAACAAACATGTATTATCTCTCACAATTTCTGTGGGTCAGGGATTTGGAAGCAGCTTAGCCGACCACTTCTGCCTTGGAGTCTCTCATTAATTTGCACTCCTCTTTCATTGGAACTTGCCTCTGGACTCATCTACAGCCCCTTCCAGCACCCTGCAAGGTGCTGAAGTGATGTCCAGAGCAGTCTCTCTCCTGCTTCAATGGTGAGCGAGCGCCTGGGGCAATAATGTCTCCCTGCCGCTTTTCCAAAGGAAAACTGCGCATGTTGAAAAGACAGTGGTGCTCCACTTCTGTAACCTGGGAAGAGCCAGGGAAGGAGTAGGAAAGCTGCAGCACCTGCTGTTGCACAAGGGGCCTGGCCACCCACACATGAGCCCCACTTAGACAGTCTGCCCCACTTAGACAGTCTGTTTGCTTGGCAGGGAGAGTTTGTTGAAGAAAGAAGAGAAAGAAAGGAAGGAAGGAAGGAAGGAAGAAAGAAAGAGAAGAAAATGGCACACCTAGCCCTCACTCAGTCAGCCACTCACATGCCCACTCGCTCACCAGCACATGCACAAAATTTTCCATACACTCACTCACTCACATGGAGACCAGCATAGTCCAACTGGGTGGCCACCATCTTCCCCCATCTCCCTCATTTCTTTTTCAATCAAATGTTTCCAGGGGTCCTCCTGATTATCAAAACCCTTAAAAAATTACTTTTCTATTTTCTCTGAGTACTTCAGGGACTCAAAAGACTAGTTTTTTGTTTGTTTTTATATAGGTAGTAATAGCTGATAAGCCTTACACTTTTTCCAAGAATAGGGGACAATGTCAGAAGAAAGCTCACCCACACGCCTTTTATATTAGAGCATTAGAAATTGATTAAACCTACTGAGTCAATACTTAATATTATTCATTTCTAATTGCCTTTAGATGTGACCAAGCCTTTAACACAGAAAAGAGAACTAAAAAATATATTCTGGAAATAGAGCACTACTAAATCCAGTGAAAATTTAGACAAAATTTAGGTTTACAAATGAGGGTATTTGAATAATTTCTTAATGTGTTTAATGCTTAATGAAACCTGAAAGTGGAAAAAGTAAACTAGTGCAACTGACCAAGAGAAAAAAAACAAAATAATAAAAATATATAGAATAGTGGTTACAAGCAAGATAGTTGTTTCTATATATTCCACATTAGCAAATTTTATGAGAGTACTGTGGTGATTATAGATATACTGCTAGCATCAGCTATCTAAACTCTTTTAATCTTATTCATATTTTTTAACTTTTTACCACATGCTCGTAAAATTCTTTCTTCTAAGCTGTGCATCATTACATTCTTAAAAGGACACAGCAGATACCTTACAAAGAAACTTCCTGAAAGTCACACACATCTCTTTGATTTCACAAGAGAAAACTTAATTACATGATTCAAATTATCAATAAGAGATGCATGAAAATGTAATCTTCATCCTCAGGTGGACATTTCCTGAACTAAATATTCCAAATTATCTCATTATGGCAGAGAAGATTAGACAACGAACATTCTCTACAAAAATTATTTGATGATATTCATCAGAATAAAAGAATATATTAAGAAGTTCAAAAATAGTGAGGGAAAATTACAAAAGAGTCTGAAGAAAAGAAAGAAGTGAAAGACAGTGTAAGGAGGTTTTTGACAGAGTCAATTGGGTTTTCAAGGTACACAATCATGTCATCTGCAAAGAGAGATAACTTGACTTCCTCTTTTCCTATTTGGATACCCCTGATTGCCTTCTCTTCTCTGATTGCTCGAGCCAGGACTTCCAATACTATATTGAAAAGGAGAGATGAAAATGGGCATCCTTGTCTTGTTCCAGTTTTCAGGGGAAATGGTTCCAATTTTTGTCCGTTTAGGAGTATGCAGGCTGTGGGTTTCTTGTAGATGGCCTTTACTATTTTGAGGTATGTTCCCCATATGCCTAGATGGTTTGAGCGTTTTTATCAAGAAGGGGTGCTGGATTTTATCAAAAGCTTTTTCTGCATCTAATGATAAAATCATGTGGTTTTTGTTTCAACATCTGTTGATGTATTTAATTACATTTATCATTTTACGAATGTTGAACCAGACTTCCATCCCAGAGATGAAGCCTACTTGGTCATGATGGATGATTTTTGAGATGTGTTGTTGAATCTGGTTTGCTAGGATCTTGTTGAGGTTTTTAGCATCTATGTTCATCAAAGATATTGGCCTGTAGTTCTCTTTCTTTGTTGGGTCTTTACCTGGCTTGGATATCAGTGTGATGTTAGATTCGTAAAATGACTTGGGAAGATGTCCATCTTTCTCAATCACCTGGAATACCTTCAGTAGGATTGGTATCAGCTCCTCCTTAAATGTCTTGCAGAATTCTGCTGGAAAGCCATCAGGACCAGGGCTTTTTTTTTTGTAGAAAGTTTTCTTATTATGTATTCTGTTTCCTTGATTGTTATTGATCTATTTAGGGTTTCAATTTCTTCTTGTTTCAACCTGGGCAGGTTGTGTGATGACAGGAAGTCCTCCATTTACTTAAGGTTTTCAAGTTTGTTTCCATACAAGTGTACCTAGTTGTCTCTAATGATCTTTTGTATGTCTTCAGGGTCAGATGTGACTTCATCTTTTGTGTTTCTGATTGTGCTTATTTGGGTTTTTTCTCTCTTTTTCTTGGTCAGTCTAGCTAGGGGACCATCAATCTTGTTTATCCTTTCAAAGAACCTGCTTTTTGTTTTATTGAATTTCTGTATTATCTTTTTGTCTTCTTATGTCCTGAATTTGGGCTTTTATTTTGGTGATCTGGATTCTTCTGCTGAAATTAGGGCTTTTGTGGTCTTGCTTTTCCAGCTTCCTTAGGTGGCTTGTTAGGCTGTTAATTTGTGATCCTGCCATTTTCTTCATTTGTGTTTGTAGGGATATAAATCCCCCTCTTACTACAGCTTTCATGGCATCCCAGAGATTTTGGTAAGATGTTTCTTCATTTTCATTTGTTTCCAGGTATCTTTTGATCTCTGTTTTGATTTCTTCATTGACCCAGGAGTTGTTTAGCATCATGCTGTTTAGTGTCCATGTATTTGTCAGTTTTGGGGGAAACTTGTTGATGTTAATGTTTGTTTTTATTCCACTGTGGTCCGAGAAGGTAAGGCCTTTGGTAAAGTCTCAAGATATAAAATAAATGTACAAAAGACAATCACATTTCCTTACACCAATAATAAACAAACAGAGCCCCAAATAAAAAGCACAATTCCATTCACAATTGCCACACAAAAAAATGAAATACCTTGGCATCTTCCTAACCGAAGACGTGAAAGAACTTTACAGTGAAACCTATAAGCCAGGCTCGGTGGCTCAGGCTGTAATCCCGTGCTTTTGGGAGGCTGAGGTGAGTGGATTGCCTAAGCCTGCGGGTTCGAGACCCACCTGGGCAGTGAGACCTCATCTCCACAAAAATCAAAAAACCAGCCGGGCATGGTAGCACATGCCTGTAATTCCAGCTACTCAGAAGGCTGAGGCAGAAGGATCACTGGAGCCAAGTAGGTGAGGCTGCGGTGGCCAGGAGCAGCCACTGCACTCCAGTCCAGGCAACTGAGTGAGACTCCAACTCAAAAAAAAAAAAAAAAAAAGAGAAAACTACAAAACACTGCTCAAAAAACTCAAAGATGATACAAACAAGTGGAAAAATATCCCATGCTCATGGATTGGAAGAATCAACATTGTGAAGATGTCCATCTTACCTAAGGTAATCTACAAATTCAATGCAATACCCATCAAATTACCAGCAACAATCTTCTCAGACCTAGAAAAAACAACACAGGAATTCATATGGAAACACAAATGACCAAGAATAGTCAGAACAATCCTCAGCAAACAAAACAAACAAAACAAACAAAACAAAGCAGGTGGTGTCACATTACCAGACTTCAAACTTTACTGTGAAGCTACAATCATCAAAACAGCTTGGTATTCGTATAGGAGCAGGCATATAGACCAATGGAATAGAATTGAGATTCCAGAAGAAAAACCTCAATTCCTCTACCAACTCATCTTTGACAAACTCTCCACCTCCTACCACTGGGGAGAGGAGAACCTATTCAGTAAATGGTGCTGGGAAAACTAGCTGACCACAGGCAGAAGATTGAAACAGGACCCCTATCTATCCCCATACACAAAAATTAACTCCAAATAGATCAGACACCAAATGCAAACCTCAAACCCTAAGAACCTTAGAAAATGAAGGACATACCCTCATGGAAATTGGAACTGGCATCCAATTCCTGTACAAACC
>NW_007249985.1:0-8409 GCF_000164805.1 Carlito syrichta
TATATACGATCTGAATCTTTCCACTTCCACTTCCAAAAAACCTGCCCATAATTTCGGTTATACGGAGTTATTTGGAAGTGAGGGGTATGAAATTCTTTGTCATCGAGAGAGCTGAATGGGTTAGTAGCGACTCCAAGTTCGTTGATCTTTTGTATGGAACCATTGTGATCAGGGAAAGGGAATCTTGGACAAAGATGCGGTTTTTGTTTAACTACCTGTACCAATCGCAGTTTAAGTGCCCTGTGTTTCTCCCATGCTTCTAACCTATCAGAGTAGGAGGCTTATTAGGCCTTGCTTACACAGCAGATCACTGTAATGTAGGGCAAAAGCTATAACCAGATCTTGGCCATGAGTTGGATTGTGGCTTCGGCTCATATTGAGTGTGTCATTAAGCTAAGCCAGAGATCAATATGACAAGGATAACAAACCAAGCTGTGAACCAAGACAAATAGCAGTGAAATAACTGAGGACAAAGGTTGGAACCCAGTTAGTGCACAAGGAATTTGTTGGGGCAGAGGCCACTATAGAGGCAGTGACCTAGACTTCAGTGAATATACTAGCTCAGGCAATGACCATGTCATGGTCTGTGACTCAGGTCAAGTCTGAGACAATTACTAGGAATCTGACAAGACTGAATCTCAGGCAGTGGCAGACAGATCAGAGACCTAGGCGGAGGCCAAGGTAGTGACAGATGCAGAATTCATGACAGGGGCAGTGACTCACATAAAACTGAGAATATGACGAACTAATTTTCTCATATAATAGGCCACGATTCAGACCAACGCTGAGGGAGGAGCTGGGGAAAAGGTAAAGATTAGGGGAGTGCAACTGATCCAATGTGAGATTGAAGCAATGACAAGGAAATTTGCAAGGGTAGACCCGAGAACCCAGATGGAAGACAAGGAAGGTCCTAGTTCAAACCCATTAAAAGATTACAAGAGCGCTGTAGCGAGGAATATATTGTGTTTGGACCCATGGGTTCAAAGGCATTAAATGTCCGAGGCTGACAGCAGGGTGAGATCAGATTCTCTGATGGGGCTGAAGCTGGGGCAAGTGGTGGTGACTGAGCTGAAGTTGGAAGTATGGTCTCAACCTTGGAAGGAAATCAGGCATTTTTCTATGACCTGACACCATTATGGCATAAAAATCTACTTTTCCAACCCAGGTAGAGAAAGATGGATTTTGGATCAGATGCAGATTAAAATCCAGATGAATGTCTGTATTGAGATTGGACAGTAGATCAATAGTACACAAACCTTAATGTACAAAAGAACCACTTAGGAATCTTGTTACAAGATCTTGTAACTTAAGGTTGGCCCATCGTCCTGCAGTTTCAGTAAGCTCTCAGGTGATGCTGATGATGCTGCCAGTCCCCTAACCACACTTTGAGTAGCAAGACCTTAGACCAAGTTTCCCATTGATGTCTGAGCCTTAATTACTGACTGCAGCTGAACCCATAACAGGATCAGTTCTAGAGTGAGATTTAGGACTAGAATGTGTCCCAGCTGCTGCAGAAGGATACGGATCTTCAAGGGTTTGAAATATGAGACAGGTGGAAGGACCTTACATTCATTCAACAGTAACTAGCATCATGATGGGAATCAGGACGGTTTCTACATTCACTTGAGTTGCCAATCATAATGTAGATATCAACTTGCCTAATAATCCTTCCTCTAGAATCAAGTTGAAGGCATTAAATTCAGTATACAACATCTCTGTGGATTATAATAATTATAGAATGACCAGGGCATATACAAACTAGGTTTGTGAAGACACTATTTCCCCCCATTATTTAGTGAGATTTATGCTAGGGAGGCAAAGATGGTTCAACATATGCAAATCCCAGCATAAAGGACACTAATGCAAAAATTAAATATAAGTTTTGATAAAAATTCTAAACAAATTATGCATAGAAGAAATGAGTACCTTCACACAACAAAGACCATATACCACAAGCCCACCACTACCATCATGGTAAATAAAGTTGCAAGCTTTTCCTCAGGTACAAGATAAGGGTGCCTTTTCTTGTCACCTCTATTCCACATAACACTGGAAATCCTGGCCAGAGACATTAAGCAAAAGAAAGAAATACAAGGTTCCAAAGAGGAAATAAAGGTCAATTCTCTCTGTGTGCAGACGACATGATCATATATACAGAAACCGTAAAGACTTCACCGAGAAATGGTTAGAATTAATAAACAAAGTTAATAAAAGTTTCAGGACACAAAATCAACTTCAGAAATCAATAGCATTTCTAAACACTAACAACAAACTATCCAAAAAAGGAATCAATAAAACAATTTCATTTACACTAGCTACAGAAAAGCTTTAAAAATTTAAGAATAAATTTACCCCATGAAAGGAAGGACCCTGAGAACCTTAGAATAAACTTAGTTCACATTTTGCCTCAGCACAACCATTATTGCTTAGAATGAATCTAAGCAATTCAGTCTTAGATTCAATCTGAACAATTCAAATCACTCTTTGAATCTAGCACAGGTTGGACATAGATAGATAAGTTTCCAATAGGCAGGTTTTAGAAAGGATTCAGACATCTTACTGCAGTCCAAGCTGGCAGCTTACCCCATCACCTAGGCAAATCTCCATCAGATGCAAGACAAGGACAGCCCAACCTTTCAATTCATGGTTTAGCATAATAATCTCCAGGAGACTTTCAGGTTCCTTATCAGAGGCAGAAGGTCAAACATCATGCCTTAGCTGGCTGAAGCCATAGAAATGATAAGACCACATTTTTGCTGAGGAGCTTGTGAATTGGAAATGTCTGACAGGTGTCTTGCAGGAAAAACACCTCCCCTTGTCTCTTCCCATCTAGTCAACCACCATGACAACAGTCATGTGACTGACCCACCCATATGCCTACTGTCCATCACCTGAGGTCAGTACCTGTGCTTTCCTGCCCCTTCAAGATGACTTGGAGCAGACCACCACCCAATCACCGTAATGACCTTCCCCCGTCAAGGGGAAGTATTCAAAGGACTCAATCACGAATAGCCAGCTGCCATTGCCAGGCCATTGTTGCCATTGCCTTGCTAAGCTATAGTGCAGCCATGTGTTCTTTGTGCTATGACCAGGTCATGTTTCCTGACTTTGGCCCCCTCCCCTACCTTGAGGAGGTGAATCTCTTCTTTCTCTCTCTCTCAGATTTCCTCAGTTTTCTAATCTAACTCCTGTGCAATTCTTTGCATCTTTCTCATGGCACCGGATCACATACCAGACACCCATACCCCCAGCATGCCTGACCTAACATTCTGGAGGCCCCGCTGGGAGTGTGATCCTAACACCCCATGAGGTAGAAGATCTGTACACTGAAAACTAAAATATTGATGAGAGAAATCAAAGAAGACACAAATAAATGAAAATGCATCCCCATCCATGGATTGAAAGAATAAATATTGTTAAAATGCTCATACTACTCAAAGCTATCTACAGAGTTCATGCAGTTCCTATCAAAATTCCAATGGCATTGTTTAAAATAAAAAAAAAAAATCTCAAAATCCAAATTGAACCCTAAAGGACCATAAATAGTCAAAGCAATCCTGAGAAAGAAGAAATAAAGCTGGAGGCATCACACAAGCTGATTTCAAAATCAACTACAAAGCCATAATAATCAAAACAGCATGGTACCAGCATAAAAACCACTACATATACGAATGGAACAGAACAAAAAGCACAGAAATACATCCATGTATTTACAGCCAATTGATTTTTGACAAAGAGGTCAAAAACACAAAATGGGGAAAAGGCAGTCTCTTCAATAAATAATATTCAGAAAACTGAATATACACCCACAGAAGGATGAATTTGGGTCCTTATGTCATATACAAAAATCAACTCAAAATCAATTAAATACTTCATATAAGACCTGAAACAGTGAAAGTACTGGAAGAAAACCTAGGGGGAAACCTCCATGACATTGGTCTGGGCAATGTTCTTAGGATATGACCCCTAGAAACACAGGTGACAAAAGCAAAAATGAACAAATGGAATTTTATTAAACTAAAGAAACTTGTGCAGAGCAAAGGAAATATAAAAAGAGTAAGAAGAAACCTGCAAAATGGGAAATATAACTTGCAACTCATACATATAATAAGGGGTTAATGTCCAAAACAAATATTGAACACAAACAACTCCAAGAAAACAAATAACCTAATTTAAAGTTGGGCAAAAGACCTAAGTAGATGTTTCTTAAAACAAACATACAAATGGCCCAGAGGCACATGAAAAAAAAAAAAATACTCGACATCACTAGTTATCAAAGAAATGCAAATTCAAACCACAATGAAATATCATCCCACATCTGAAAAAACAGCTATTATCCAAAGGATGAAATAAGTGTTGGTGAGGATGGGGAGAAAAGGGAACACTGAGACACTGTTGGTGTGAATGTAAATTAGCACAGACATTATGAAAAACAGTGTGGAGGTTCCTCAAAAAGTTTAAAACAAAAGTACCATGTGATCCAGCTACCCCACTACTGGGTATATATCCAAAGGAACTGAAATCAATCTGTTGGAGAGATATCTGTACTCCCAAGTTTATTGCAGCATTATTCACAAAAGACAAGATAGGGAACAAACCTATCAATGGATGAATGGACAAAGGAAATATGATATGTATACACAACGGCATACGATTTAACCTTAAAATAGAGGCCACATTGCCACCGGCAACGACATGAATGAACCCAGAGGACATTATGTTAAGTGAAATAAGGCAGGCGCAGAAAGACAAATACTACATGATCTCACTGACATTGAATCTAAAAAAGAAGAACTCGTGGGAGTAGAGAGTAGAATGGTGGTTATCAGAGGGTGGAGGCAGGGGCTGACTGGCAAGACGTTGGTCAAAGGACAGAAAATTTCAGGACGAATAATTTCAAGAGATCTGTTGTACAAGATGGCGACTATAGGTTAATAACAATGCATTAGACACTCGAAAGTTGGTTTAAAAAAATTGTAGATGCTGTGTTCTTCTCACAACACATGAGAGCTTGGGAGGCAACACAGATGTTAATTCACTTGATTTAGCCATTCCACAACATATACATATATCAAAATATCATTTTATCTACCAGAAATATATGCAGTTTTTATCTGTTAAGTAAATACTGTAATAGAAGCATGCTTACTGAGTATAACAGTGCGTCGCCTTGTAATTCAGGGGATGAGGTGGTGACAGTGGTGGTAGGAACAGATTCAGAATGGAAGCAGGAAGTTCTGGTAAGACAGCATTTCAATAGCTGAAGTATGAGCTAAGATAGCCTGACCTGGAAGTGGGTAGAGGTCAAGGGAAGGAGTTTATGGAGTCTAGAATGTTGTTAGGAATATTGGCCAGATTTAGTATCATGGATTGATAGAGTTGAATGATGTCTTATGATCTCATAAGCAGGGTTCCCAAACTCAGATACCAACAGGAACCAAGAAGGAAATGTTAACGTGTTTCCCAGACTTGATGATAGGGGAACTGGGGCCAACTCACAAGCGCACTTTCTGTCTAAAGCAGACAGCAGCTAATCAGCTCGACCTGTTATTGCCATGGGAAAACAGGGATTCCACTTGGATAAATGCTCTGAATATTTTGTAATGGAATAGGTAGCTTTTTAATGTGTGAGAAACATTTTGTTAGCTTTTTATTCTGAAAATTATGTTTTGTTGACATTGCTCATATAGGAATATGGTACTGTTTAACCAATGTGAAAATTGCAAAGTCAAAAGTTAAATTATAGTTACCGTCATAGAAATACAACTTTTAGCCGGGCTCGGTGGCTCAGCCTGTAATCCCGCACCTTTGGGAGGCTGAGGTGAGTGGATTGCATGAGCCCGCAGGTTCGAGACCCGCCTGGGCAGCGAGACCTCACCTCTACAATAAAATCAAAAAATCAGCCGGGCGTGGTAGCGCATGCCTGTAATTCCAGCTACTTGGAAGGCTGAGGCGGAAAGATCGCAGGAGTCCAGCAGTTCGAGGCTGCGGTGGCCGGGAGCGGCCACTGCACTCCAGTCTGAGTGACAGAGTGAGACTCCAACTCAAAAAAAAAAGAAATACAACTTTTAGATCATTATAGCTTTATTTCTTTGATCTATTTTAGGAACTTCAGATAACAAAGCTGTTTTTAATTAGGAAGTTAATAATAATAACAATAATAATAGTAATAAAATAATAAAAATAAAGTCAAACCACCTCAGCTTTCTACTCTCACACTAGTTAATATACTCTTTTATGTACCCACTCTTTCCTTCTTCCTTTGTTACTCAAGAGGCAAATAATATCCTTCGTTTCCTAAATTAATTCTCTCCATTTCGGCACTGGAACACATAGACTAAAAACTTCTTTGGGCTCCTGCTCTGTCAGTTATCCTCTCTTGCCCCTATAGCTTCGGTCACCATCTCCAGATTTCTTCCCACAAGCATTTAAAATTGGCCGGATGCCTACTCAGTAATGACCTCCATTGATGACACATCCCTCTCAAGCTAGTTTTCTCTCTCTTCCATTTCACAACCAAACTTCCTAAAGAGATTTGCCTACTTCTGCTGTCTCTGCTTTTTTACCTCCTACTCTCCGCTTAAGCCCCTGCAATCTGGTATTTGTCCCCACCACTCCACTAAAATTACTTTTACTAATGTGATCAAGTAAATCGTTTGTAGTCGTTATCTTCCTTGGCCTCCTACAGCAATTTTAGAAACCTGATCATGCCTCTTATATGTGAATACACACACACACACATTCTAGTTAAATAGATAATCCATACTCACAGTTAAAATGCAAATGCTTTAGATAAATATGACAGAAAACTAGTCGTCTTCCATAACACAAACATGGTCAGAAATTATCACTACTAATAATTTTAAGCATTTTCCCCTAGAATTTTTCTAATCATTCACTAATATCACATTCAAAAAAAAAAAAAACAGAGAGATAGTCTCTCTTGCCGAGGCTGGAGTGCAGTGGCACAGTCATAGTTTACTGCAACCTCAGACTCCTGGGTTAAGTGAGTCTCTCGCCTCAGCCTATCAAGTAGCTAGGACTATAGACATGTGTCACCACACCTGGCTATTTTTTTTTTTAATTTTATAGAGATGGGGTCTTACTATATTTCCAAAGCTGGTTGCAAATGCCTGACCTCAAGCAGTCCTCCCACCCTTGGCCTTCCAAAGGCCTGGGAAGGCCAGCCTAATATCATCTTTTTAAATTTAAAAAATAGAGCACAGCATAGTGCTGTTTTACAATCCCTACTTTTCTTTACTTACTTAATATATTGTGGACATCTTACGATATCAAAATATACGTCCAATTTTATTTTGCTAGTGTATAACATTCAGATGGAAGCATGTACTATTATTTATCTAACTAAATTCCTATTCGCAAACATTTGTGTTATTTCTAATTATTTGCTGTTACAGATATACATGATGACCATTCTTTGTGTGCATGCTTGTACAATTATGTCTTACTGTAAGATAAATTTCTAGAAATGGAATTCTTGGCTTAAAGAACATCAACATTTTTATATTTTTCCTCAGACTATTTGGTTAATTTGAAAAATCCCCCCATCAAATAGTGGTCGTTAAAATTGCCAATTCATTCTACTCAGATATTGCTCTTTTCATTTTTTTAATATCAAAAATATTATATTATTATTTTTTCTGCACTCATACATATATGCACATGCACGCTATATTTATACTTATCTTCATATATATACAGGATTCTACATTTCTCATTTAGTAAGTCTCACACATTATGAGGTACTGCAACTAACATATCTATCCAATATCGAGTGTCTACTAGGGTGTTGGGTTAAGTGCCTTATATAAATCATTCCATTTAACCTCTTTAACAGTCTTGAATTGTCACCGTCACTATCACCATTTCCCACCCGTGGAAACTGAAACTTAAGAAAGGTTGATGATTACCCAGGTGCACACAGCTAATAAGTAGTTTACATCTCAACTGTGTCATTTAAAGGGTTTTGGGCTCTGTGATTCTGATCAAGTTCTTGCTTTTCCCACTCTTCCATACTACGTATCTGTTCATGGTAGTAGCTTATTTAGTACTTCTTTATAACAAGAAAAACAATTCATTCTCATTTTAGAAAATGTGGAACCAAAAGAAAAATAGGCATGAAGATAGAATTAATACCATTTGGCCACTCATGGATAACACTGCTAATTTATCTGGTTTTCTTCTACTACTTTTTAATAAACATTTACATACACACAGAACACATTACAAATTTCTATGTAAATTTTTCATTTGTATTTTTGAATAGATAATATGCACAGGGTAGAAAACTCAAAAAGTACAGAATTGTGCATAGGCGAATTGACTCTCTTTCTCTCCTGTCCTGTCCTGCAGATTTCTTACTGCCAGAACCAGCCACCATTCCCAGTG
>NW_007249985.1:8900-14285 GCF_000164805.1 Carlito syrichta
CAGTGAAAACCCCCAGTGTGGGGGACTTGGATCGGGAAAGACCGGGGTTTAGCAGGGAGATGCATTAACCACACAATTAGGGTAATGCTGGACGAATCACTTCATTTCCAACACGAGACCGGGTCAACCTCACACCTCATCTCTGGTGCCAGGCACAGGATTTAGCAGAACAGGAGGCTCAGTGAGCATTTAGGTTAGGAGTAAGTAGGCTATCACTTCCAAACGGACGGGAGTGGAATGCGAGGCAGAGCTCTGGGGTTTGCTCCCAACATCCCTACTGACTCACTCTGTGATTATGGGCCCATCATGACCTTTCCCTGGCCTTCCTTCCCTCATCATCCACATGGGAGGTGCCTAAGGCCAGACAGGGTCGTTTATTGACTGTGGATTCAAACATCGGTTTTCTTTTCTTTTCTTTTTTTTTTTTTGCCTTACTCATATTATATTTATTTAACTTCCAACCTCCCATTAATATGCATTATCATGGCTGGGAATTTAACAGTCTGCAAGCCAGGAAATATAAAAATGCTAGTACATAGCATCCTCATATTTCAGCAGTTCTCTTGCCACAGTGAGGAATGATATTTACTTCGACAATATTTAGCCAGTGTCCTTGACTTGGTCTGTGGGCCTGAACTATTATTTTTGCAACTTTGTTCATTTTAATACTGCTTCTGAAGGGATCAGGTGGCAGTTTTACTTCTTGCATTCTCCTTTGCGTGCGGTTTCCTCTTCCAGCATTATTACACCACATAGGTTTCCAGCAATCAGGTGGGTAGCCCTGGCGAGAGTAAACATCCTTGCCTAGTTCTCAATCTTAGGTAGAGGGCATTCAGTCTTTGACCATTAAGTGGGATGTTAGTTGTAGGTTTTTCGGCACGTGCCCTTTATCAAGTTCAGGACGTTGTCTTATGTTCCTAGTGTGCTGGGTTGTTGTATATCAGTAGGCATTTACTCTTATCAAATGGTTTCTCTGCATATCAGGATATGATCCTGCCATTTTTCTTCTTCATTTGCTCTCTCAATCTGTGGATTACATTGATTGATTTTTAATTATGGAAAGAACATCCTTTGCATTTCTGGTATAAAACGTTCTTCTTCCTCTTTTATTACACTGTTCAGATATTCCTCAATTCAAACAGCTGAATTTCTTCTTTTTCCTTTTTTTTTTTGAGTTGGAGTCTCACTCGGTCGTCCAAACTGGAGTGCAGTGGCCGCTCCCGGCCACCACAGCCTCGCCTGCTGGGCTCCAGCGATCCTTCCGCCTCAGCCTTCCGAGTAGCCGGAATTACAGGCACGTGCTACCACGCCCGGCTGATTTTTTGATTTATTGTAGAGATGAGGTCTCGCTGCCCAGGCGGGTCTCGAACCCGCGGGCTCAAGCAATTCATTCACCTCAGCCTCCCAAAGGCGCGGGATTACAGGCTGAGCCACCGTGCCTGGCTTCTTCTTTTTCTTTTTGAAGAATTTTTTGCCTATTTTAAGAAACAATATTGGCTTGTAGTTTTCTTGGTATCTGTGCAGTGTTAGCATCATAAATTTGGTGGGAAGTGTCCCTTCCACTTAGTTTTCTGCAAGAAAGTGTGCCCAATGGGTGTACTTTCCTTGTTTAATGTTTGGTAGAATTTGCCAGTGAAACTGTCTGGACCTGGGCATCTTTTCACAAAGGTTTGTAACTAGGAATTCAGTATCCTTGAAGGATATAGGACTGTGCACACATTTAAGCATGAGAAATACCTCTTGTGTGAGTGTTGGTAACTTATGGTTTCTCACGATCATAAAACACCACATAATGACAAAGTTCACAAATCCTATAAAGTGACTACACACTTGAAACCTCAAGGTAGCTAACTTAAAACACTGGCAGGAACAAAACCTCACATGTCAATATTGACCCTGAACATAAATGGTCTAAGTGCCCCACTTAAAAGATATAGAGTGGTAAACTGGATTTAAAAGTAATAATAAAAAGTCCCAACCATCTGCTGTTTACAAGAGACCCACCTACTGGCCACAAACAGTCAGAGACGAAGTAAACGGGTGGATAAATATATATCACACAAGTGGAAAACAAAAACAAACAAGCAGGAGTATCCATCCTCATACCAGATAACATAGACATAACATAGACTTTAAACCAACAACTCGTTTTAAAAAAAGGACAAAGAAGGACATTATGTAAGGATAAAGGGTGCAATCTAACAAGAAGATTTAATTATCTTAAATATACATGCATCCAAAATCAGAGCACCCAAATTCATGAAGCAAATACTGCTTAATCTTAGAAAAAAATATAGATAGCAATACAATACTAGTGAAGCACTCCACACTGACATCACTAGAACACCTCAGATTATCAAAGCATAAAAACCAATAAAGCAATATGACTTAGACTGGACTGTAGACCAAATGTACCTAAAAAACATCTACAGAGCATTCCACCCAACAACTGGAGAATATACATTTTTCTCATCTGCACAGGGAGCATTCTCCAAAATTGACCAAAGGTTTGGCCATAAAAAGAAGTTTCAATAAGTTAAAAAATATTTTTAAATACCAAGCATCTTCTCAGACCACAATGGAGTACAATGAGATCGACAATCAAAGGAACTCCCAAAACTATACTACTACATGGAAACTGAACAACTTGTTCTTGAATGCCCCTTGGGTAAAAAAAAGTTAAGGCAGAAATAAAAAAATCATTGAAACAAAAGAAAATAGATACACAACATGCCAAAACTTCTGGGATACTGCAAAATCAGTGCTGAAAGGAAAGTGTATACCATTAAATGCTTACATCAAAAAGATAGAAAGATCTGAAATCAACAGCTTAAACTTCCACCGCAAAGAACTAGAAAAACAAGAACAATATAAATACAAAGCTAGCAGAAGAAAATACATGACAAAGATCAAAGAAGAAGTAAATGAGACTCAGACCAAAAAAAGATACAAAAGAACAATGAATCAAAAGGTTAGTTCTTGGAAAGGATAAATAAAATTGACAGAGTGCTAGCTATACTAACCAATACAAAAAGAGAGAGAAAACACAAATAAATATAATCAGAAAGGAAAGACGTGACATAACCACCAATACCAAAGAAATAAAAAGATCATCTGCCGGAGTCCAACTCCAGCAGGTTCAGAGTTTCCCGAAGGAAGGGCGGTGTTGGTGAGTGAATGGACACAGATCCAGTGTTTGTGTGGGACTGCTCGTTTATTGCTAGCAAATCTGTAATTTATATACCCTTTTGTTACATAGCCTTTTGGGTGACATACATGAGAAATCTTTTCTTGACATTACTCAAATTCTTCAAAACAAGTGTTTTAAAACATTAATGATGGTTATGTGCAACTTTCTGCGTGTTTTCTTTCTTAAAACATTAATGATGGTTATGTGCAACTTTCTGAGTGTTTTCCTCATATTTTTACAGTTAGGTGGACAGTCATGTGAAACCTTTCATGTACTCTTCTCATACTTTAACAATTAAATACAATCACTTTCCTTAAAGCTATGAAACAAAAAGTTATAAGATTATTCCTTTAAAGCGAAACACACTCATAATGCAAAAACACCATTACCCTATACTTGAATACCCATGACCTTTCAAAATTAAGTATAATCTATGTATTAAAACTAATATTTAATCTTTCCCTAGAAATCACATAACAGCAAAAATTAACCTGTTATGTATTTAACTATGGCCAGGTACACTCTAGAAAATATTTTCTACCACAAGGAACTAAACTTTTATTTGTATAGTCATAGAAAAACCAATTTCCAGAACACTGACATGTCTTGGGGTCCTGCCAATAAAGGTGGCACAACAATTTACAATTGTTAGACCACTGACAGCAACCCCATATCTCTCTGACTCACCTCCAATCAAGACCAAATTGTTCCAGTTTGCTTCTAAGGAGCACATCATGTCTAATGTTTTCATCTACAATTCCTTGGCAAGGGAAGTGGGTTCCTGCTTGTACATTTGTGAGTTGACCTTCAGGGTCCCTATAATGCCAGCCCTGGTTTCTTAACATAATGTTGCGGGTTTCCCTTAAAGGGGTATAAATTTCGTCTAGTAATCTAATGGGGATATCTGGATGTGACACTACAGGATGGGACTATGATTGTTCCTCTCTGTGCTATAACCACGAGATGAGTAGATAAAATTCCCTGCAATCCTCCAGAGTCCTTTTTCTGTGGTTGTGAGCCAACTGTAATTTCTCACGCTCTAGGGTTTCCACCGGCAACATGACTAAGCAAAGCAGGAGAGGCAGAGCCACTGCTTTTCCGGACGTGCCATGTCGTCTGGGGTCATCAGTCTCCCTGACCATGTCAGAAGGCAGACCTTTACGGGCGGCTCCCGAAAATCATCAGAGACTACTATGAAGACATCTACACCAACAAACTGGAACCCTAGGGGAAATGAATAAGTATTTGGAACATACAGCATACCAAGACTGAACCAGGAAGGAATAGAAACGCTGAATAGACCAATAACGAATAGAATAGAGAACCAAGAAATAAAGGTGCAGACTTATCACCAGCTGACTTTTCAACAAAGTCAACAAAAGGTAAAAAACGGGGAAAGGACGCCCTATTCAATATATAAGCCTACTGGGAAATCTGGCTAGAAATATGCAGAAGAATGACACTGGACCTGTACCTCTCACCATATACAAAATCTAAGTCAAGATGGATTAAAGATTTAAGAATTGAAATTATAAAAACTGTAGAAGAAACCTGTGAGACCGTGTTCTGGACATTGGCCTAGGAAAACTATTTACGATGAAGCCCCAAACAAGCAATTGGGATACAAACAAAAATAGATGAATAGACAAACTAAAAAGCTTCTGTACAGCAAAATGATCAACAGAATGAACAGAAAACCTAAGAAATGGAAGGAAATATTTGCAAATTATGCCTCAGACAGAGTACTAATAGCCAGAATCTAAAAGAGAGTCAAACAACTTAACATAAAATACAAACAGAGGGACTGAAGGAAGAGGGCTGACATGGGGCAGTTAGAGTGTGTCTCTCCATGGAGTAAAACAAGATAGAAAGAGCTTCTGTATTATGCAGAGAAAAACTGGACCAGCAGCATGCCCCATAACTTTTTTTTAAGTGATAACAAACACATAGTACAAAGAAGAGAAAAATCCACCGACCAGGGATGGAACTAGCTAGATGCTTGCCTGAACAACCACAGACCACCGGCAGTCTCCAGGCACAGTGGGGAAGGTGAGCGAGGGGAGTTCAGGCATTCTGTGCTCCTGCCATGGACCTGGAAAGCCCCCTGAGCCTGTGGGACTCCAGTCCCTCACGGGAAAACCGCCTTACCACAGCTGTGCTCTGCCGAAGCCCACATGGAGTGGTGCAACCTCAGC
>NW_007249986.1:0-10340 GCF_000164805.1 Carlito syrichta
ACCTGGGAAATGAGTGTTGCTGCCACCCAAATGCCTTTGACCAGGGCTCTGAGCTAGTGATGAGCTTGCTGGCCATGCACCTGTTCCTGTTCCTGCGACTCCGCATGCGCCAGCACCAGCACATCGTGGGGGTGTTGCCCGACAAACACCCTTTGGGCACGATCCACACAGCTAACTCGGAGAGACTGAGAGCTCTGAGGATGGAGCGGCTTCCACCCAGAAGCGCCAGGATTGAAGGAACAAACTGGTCCGGTTTAAATATCTCTTGTGTGAGAAAATCGCCAGCTGACGGTGTAGGGAATTATGAGTGGGTGCAGCTGCTCTGAGCGATCACCGTGAAGCGGTGCCAGAGTAGATCCCAGACCACATAGGGTTCTGTGAATGGCCAGCGTGTTGGGCGCCAAGAACAGAGCGACCCAGAGACCCGGGCTCAGCGCTGCTGGAGAAGAGCTAAGAGGAGTGCTGGGCACTGCTACGTGGGAAAGGCATTGGCTGCCCCGCTGCGGAGAAGTCAACTGCACAGAGTGTCCTGAAATTGCGTGGCACAACCAGCAGGTATAAATACTAGGCATAAGAATGATCCCATAAGCAAGTCACAACAACATAACTATAAAAGAAAAGATCGATGAACTTATTCTGTAATATTAGGAACTTGTCTTCCTTTATCGACACCTTCAAAAAAGTGAAAGAGCATTTACAAACCAAGATATGATATTCTGAGTCAGAAAACCTATAAATAGTATAAGTTAAAACTCATGCAAATTATTCTAAAATATTTTTAGAATCCAAGAAAAATTAGCTAATGATATGATAAGGCCTCACACAAAAAAGAAAATAGATACAATGACTAAAAATGCAATTAATGATCAGATTAATGTATAGAAAGGTAAAAATTAGATGTTATTTTTACCTCTTCAATCAATAAATGTTAAAATACCTGACAATATCCTGTGTTTGAGAACATATGGAACATAGGAGTTTTTTATGTATTGTCTGTAGGATTGTGTGTTGGTACTGCCAATTTTTTAAAAAATCTGCTGTTTTACGAGTCTGCAAGTCACAAATCTCAAAATCTACTAATTTCATTTCAAGGTACATTCCCAGGAGAAAATCTTGCCCAGGAGAAGGAACAGCGCCTGCAGTAGACGCCGACGCCGCCACCTTCGAGGAGTCCAGCCTGCGCGCAGCTCCTCCACCTCCATGACTCTTTTGGCCCTGGCTTCCCAACCAGGGTCTCGCTGGCATCTTGGCTCTTTGTGGAACCGGTGGTTTCCCACCAGCCCTTTCGCAAGGAGCGCTGAGCCCAACTTTTCTTGTTCACAGGATTCGTACGTTCTCTGGTTCTTCATCCTAGAACCGCTGCTTTTCCTAGACTCGCGTTTCAGGCTTGCATCACCGCGATTTGCACCAAGCAGGCGCCCTTTGAGCGCTGTCACTGGTGGGGCTTGGCCGGTGACAGCGCTTGTCTCACTGAGTTGGCACTTTCTGGATGGAAGCAGCGTCCAATCTTCCAAGCTCCGATGTCTCTCAGAGGGCAGTTTCCTAGTGGCAATACCTTAATTGTATTAAAAAGAAAGTTCGTCGTTGGTTACACCGCTCGTTGCTCAGGGCCAGCGTTTGCTGTGTCCCAGCACCCGCACTTTCCCGGTTTTCATAATTGAACAAGTTTGATTGGACAAGAGACTGATTTCTGTAACTCCCTCCTGATAAGAGGCCAATGACCGTGGACTGGTTTTGGCCACCTTATAGAGTGCTGTAATGTCCCTGAACCACCTTTTGCTACATATGGCCTAACTGCAATACATTTAAATGGTAACTCTCCATTCCAAAGTGAGCATGGGAGCTATATAACATGAATGTTTGCTTACTACTCATGTGCGACCCCTTCATGAGTATACACAGCTCTTACTTTACCTGTGGAATTTGTATACATGCCCACCAGTTCATATCAACGTCTGCTTCATTCTTCTCTCCCTCAAAGTTCAAGACTTATAAATAACATAAGAGTATACTAAATCCAACAATATCTGTTTAAAAATGTATATTTTTACACAAAATATATATATTTTAAAATACATTGTGATTTAAGTGGGATTTATTCTAGGACTGTGATGTTGATTTATCATTTAAAAATAATTTTCACTTTACCTTTTTATAAATTCAACTTATCTTCATAATTAAAACAAAAAAGATCTTAGCAAATTAGAAAAAGTGAATTTCCTTATTTATTGAAATTCTATCTATAAGACCTACAACTAATATTTTACATAATGGTGAAATACTGAAAACCTTCCACCCTGGGAATTGGGACAAAAAAACTGGGCTGTTTCTTATTATGGGTAATATTCAACATTTTACTGAATGTGATATCCAGGGGATTAAGGGTGTGAGGAGATGTAAAAATGGTGAAGATGCTAAAGGAATAAATAAATGCTCATCCCTTTATTGCAGAAGGCTTAATTTTGTATATTTCTGGAATGTATAAACAAATTTTTAAAGAGAATAAATAAGTGATTTTAGATGGTCATTGGATAAACAGTTAATGTTTAATTTGATTTCTCCCAAATATAGACTCTGAGATTACAAATTGAATAAAATACATGTGACCTATGGAGACAACTCAGGCTTATATGTTATATGTATTATATACTGTATTCTTATAATAAAGTAATCTAGATAAAATATTATGAAGAAATTTGTAAGAAGGAGGAAATATATTTACTATTCATCTAGTGGCATTGGATCATCATATTTTTTCATTCTCATCATTTTCACACTGAGTACACTAAGGAAGTGGAGTAAGAGATGGGGTTGGTCATGCTGTCTTAGGGATAGCAAAGGTGGAAGAGGTGGAGGAGGGGGAATAGGGAGGCAGAATATACAGGCACATTTGGCATAACTTTTATTGAAAACAATGTGCTCATAAGTGGACCCATAGAGTTGAAACCTGTGTTGTTCAAGGGCCAACTGTGGTTTATTTGGAAGTTACAAAGAATATCACTAAGAAGGAAGGGAAGGAATAAAGTAAGTGGAAGCAACCAATAGAGGGTGAATCAGAACATCTTCCATTGTGGTTCAGGATTCAGCTGTAAAGCAAGTCTCAAGAAAGTTAAAAGTAAGTTAAAAGGCTGGTCTTGAACTCCTGCTCTCAAGTGATCCCCCCACCCTGTCCTCCCAGATTTCTGGGATTACAGGCCTGAGTCGCTGTGTCCAGCTTGAATGCCTTGGATTTACATGAGGAAATCCTCCCCAAATTGGAATATATTTATAAAAATTGTGCGTTCTTTCTTAAATGCTTAAACTTGAGTCACCTTGAAAGTACTCTCATTTTGATGCAATTCATCCACAAGAATGCTTTTTCTGCTGCTTTAAAATAATTTTTGAACTGGTCAATTTTGATATCTTTTTTTTGCATCTGCCTTTTTTCATTTCATTCCTCCCATATTGGCAAAATATGTCCTTTCAGGATTATTCTTTTTCAGGGAAACAGACACAAAACCACTTGGGGTAAGATCTGGTGAATAGAAAAGCTGGAGCCTTGGACATGTCATATTTGAACAAACACTACTGAACACTCAGTTCAGTGTGGGCAGGGTGTTTGCACAAATTACACATTATGAAATGGGCATAAATGTTCAAAGAATCTCAAAAAAAATTCACTGAAGCAGAACACAGCCTCTCACAAAACTAGCTGGTACATTGATTTTGATGTGATCCTAGAGCATTTACCTAGTGGGGAAAGCCTGTACTACAAGGTGCCCACCCTCCAAAAGATAATTCCAGTTTCGGGGGTTTGCCGCTCATAGATGCTTGTTGTTGAGGGCTAAAGGCAAGGCAGATCTCTCACCCTTGCATGTATTTAGTCATTGTAGCATGGAGCTAGGAAAAGACTTTCCTCTTGTGGTGGGCAGAAGACAGCCATAGCCTTCCTGGCATATTGCCATGGAGCCTTCCTAGAAGGCCAGTGGCAGAGGAGCTCTTGTGTTTGGTCTGGAACCACAGCAGGATCCATGGCTATTTCTGAATATAGAACGATTTCTTGCTGGTGCCTCTTATAACACAGGATAGCTGTGTCTTACCCCCTCAGGGCTTTCTTGCTGTCACTGGGTTCAAACCTACTTATGCCTACCCCACCCTTCCAACCACCTAGATATCATGCTACAGTATTCACCCTTTTGCTATCCTTCTCTCAGAGATAAGGCTTCTACATTTTCCCCATACACATTCCAAAACATGCCATTTCTCATTTTCTTTCTTCAGTATCTACTTGTTCTGTTATTGTCTTACTTTGGTTCCACTTTTCTTTAAATTGTCTCTTGTTTTTATCAGCCTGTGATTTCGTTCAATTCCAAACCCACTTCCAGTGATGGTAAAAGGGAAGCATCATGCTCACACTCTGATTTTCTCATCTTCAAATGAGCAACCACAAGGATCCTGGAGAAGTCTGTATTCAAAATGACCTCTGTGTGCTGACTTTCCTTTCTGGAGATATGACGAGGTCTTTACAATATTTCACATAGATGTGTTACCTACCATTGTATCCAATTAATGTAATATGGAGTGATGTCCACTTCTACAAAGTTTCTTGTGCAGATTGTTGACTCCATTCTTGTGAATGCTGTGCTTCAACTACCATCAGATTTATGATCATGATGACAGTCATCATGGATCACATTTCTTTCTGTCAGGAACGGTCTAGAAACGAACTTCTATCATGGGATTGTGTCCGTAAAGCCAACTGGTCCAACTTAAGCACCCATTGGCTTTCATAACATAGCAGGGTTGTTTTTTTTTTAAGCGTTCAAAAATTTGACAAGTCACTGAGGGTCACTCCTCTAGAAAGGCGCAGAAGAGCTCTGGAGCTCAGCCACTGGAGTCTTCACTTTGGCTTCTTGCTTTGACTCAGACGTCTGCTGAAAATGAAGATTTTGACATTGAGTCACTGGGCTGCAGAAATCACCAGGAGGACAGTGAAAGTGTCCTAAGCACTGCCCTGTGTTCCACCAAAAGGCACATCCCTCTGAGGCATCCCTCTGACCCCCTCTTCTCCAAGCATTCCACCTCCTGGGAACTTGCCTTTCAGTCTCTGCAGCAGAGCTCGAAGAAGGGTTGAGGATTTCCTCCGCTTCACGCAAATCCTTGTTCTCCAAAGTACTTTGCTGCACATGCTCCCCTTGACTCCCAAGCTTTGTTTCCTATGCGGATGTCATCTTGCATCAGGATCATAAGCCTTTGGACAATTTCCTCTGAGATAATTGCATGGGCTCCATCTGACTGCATCTGGGGAGGGTCCTCTGATGCAATTAGTTCCGGATTGCCCATCCCCACCCAGCAAACTCCTTATCCATTCCTGCTTACTCTTTCTGCACCAGGAGTATAAAAAACCCCAGTGAAACCCACGCCTCTGGGAGGCTGAGGTGAGTGGATTGCCTGAACCCGTGGGTTCGAGACCCGCCTAGGCAGCGAGAGCTCATCTCTACAATAAATCAAAAATAAATAAATAAATAAATAAATCAGCCGGGCGTGGTAGTGCATGCCTGTAATTCCGGCTACTTGGAAGGCTGAGGCGGAAGGATCGCCGGAGCCCAGCAAGTCGAGGCTGCGGTGGCCGGGAGCGGCCACTGCACTCCAGTCTGGGCGACAGAATGAGGCTCCAACTCAAACAAACAAACAAACAAACAAACAAAAACCCCAGTGGCGTCAGGGATCTTCATAAAGCCAGTTATTCCTTCCTGCAGAAGGTGGAGCAGCCAGGCGATGGCGATGTTGCGGCGCTCTCCCTGCGGTGTGCAGGGCGCCAGGAATTCCTGAGCTTTGGAATCAGGACTCCAGAAGCTGCCAGCTCTGAACTCCGGGGATTGTGGGCCCTGGCCGCCCGGCTTTGACCCCTCGAGGCCAGACCGGGAGGCCCCAGTCGCAGGGCTCTCAACCCCAGATCCGACGACAGGCAGGCGCCTACAGGAGGAGAGGCAGAAACTGGAGCCGCTCATCGGGAGCCCCACTGATGTCAGTCCCAGAGCCCTCGCTCGCCCGGCTCCGCCCACTCCCGGAACACATGGCTGGAGCCTGGCAACTCTGATCACGGAGGCACTGCCCTCCATCGACCTCCCTGGGACGCCGCCGGCCAACACCCGGCTCTGCCAGTCTCTTTGGCGGCGGATCTTTCGTGCAGTTGCCAGCTGGTCGGGTGCCTTCGCGACAATCCCGCGGCGCCCGGGAGCCCACAGATTGATTTCGCTGGAGCGCTTCATTTATAAATTTTCTGTGACACTTTGCTGGACACTCACCCTTGTGCCTTTGCTCAAATGCCCAGGGAGACCTAGTGCCTCCAGAGCCTGTGTAGGGACATATTTTTCATGGTTTGACCCTCTCAATAAAACGGTTTCTGATGGGAAATTCTTTGCTGTAAGGTGTTTTTGTTTGGGCTTTAGGGGAAAGAACATGCGCAGGGATGTGTGTGTGTTTGTGCATGTGGCTGGGAGTCCAGGAGCAGCCAGACATGGGGTAGTACTGGGACCTAGGTCGCTTCTCTGGACTGCCCTCTCAGAGTAGGAGGGGGCGGTTTTTGTAGATGAGCACCACCATAAGAGAAGCATGGCCCAACTTCAAACCGCACACACCCCTTTCCCCGCAAATGTCAGGGACCCCTAGAGAAGATATCTGGCTTTCAAGTACTCAGCAGGGTATCTCTGAGAACCCAAATTAACCTAGGATATGCTGGGACTTCCATCGGCCGGAGAGTCTTTTCTGGGAGTCCGAGCAGGCAGCTGCTCTTTTCTAAGCTCCAACTCGGTTTTGGTTGCTGCCTGACCTTCCCTTCTTTCCCAGGCCTTTCCCACTCTGCTCCAAACACACCGACCACTCCAGGCTTGTCTCACCACCTGGGATTTCGGGGCTAAGTGTCTCACCTGCCTGTTTCCACTCTCTGCAGCCCCTCTCTCCAGAGCCTGCCACCCAGCTGACCTGCTCCAAAAGTGTGGCTTGAGGGAGAAGACTTTGGAGGCCAGGAGATGGGAAAATGGTCACCTTCCCAGTGAGAGCATGAGGGAAGAGTTGCATGCCATTACTGGCTTGACCTGACGCCTTCTCATCCTTGCTGGTGCCCAGATACTTCCTCAGGCACTGCCTCTCTCTCTTCATATGAAAGGAATTGGAATAGGAGAACCGCCTTATCAGGCTGCTGAAAGGAAACACTGACTGCAGGTACACATCCAGCCGTATGTTCATCCCTGTGCAGGATCCTTTCTCATTCTGCACCTTCTGAATTCAAATACACCTCTGGCCCCAGCTTCTCTGCATTCTCTTAGTCATGAGTCTCAGATTGCTGCTAGTGGCTGTGTTCATTTTTTCCATATTTAGAAATAGGAAATACAGGCAAGAAAACATACAGACATAGCATTACCTGTCAAGTTTTTGCCACATCTCCTAGCTACGTAATGACATTTCTTCATTTAATTTAACAAAACCAATCTCCTGAATTGAATTAGGATTATTTATATTCAAATTATTTTAATTACACATTTTCCAGTTCTTAGTTTTGGCTATAAACATGCTGAATTAGTGGCAATAATATCATGTGCTAGTGTGTGTACATGAGTGTATTTGAGGGGTTGTAGCTAATGAATTGTCAGCAGTTAAATATTGTTTTTCAAGAATAGGTGCACTGTATATTTTATGACAGCTTTCTTTCTGTGTATCACTGTACCAAATACAGTATCTCTTGTCCTCTACTTGTGGGAAGTATGTATTTTCCAGCAATGTAAATATTGTTGTAATCACTCCATCATATCATTTGATGATTAAGTGACAAAATAAAAATGCATTGTTGTAGTTTTTGTGCTTTTTGTTTTCAAGAGTTTGAACATAGTTAAATTCAGTTTTTCAAAAAAGGGAATATATTGTGACATGAATGGTATTTGGCGTTTAACCAACCTGTGAAGGCAATGTTACCTGTTTGAGATGAAGATGAAAATTCTCACCAATTCTGGCTTCAAGCCACCCTCAGTTCTTGGCCATGCAGGGCTCTCCAGCAGGCAGTGAGTGATATGGTAATGACCCTTTGGGCAAGCCAGACAAAAGAGTCAGAGAGGAGTCCCTGGAAGATAGAGTGGAGGTTTTTAAAACTACATCTCCAAACTGGAAATGGATCACCTTGGGTGTCCTCAGTGGCCATAGTGCCATCTGCTTGATGCTGGAGTGCCTTCACAGCATTTCCCTGACTTTAGAACACTTTGTTTCCAAATATTGGTTGTAGAGAGACCTCGCACCCTTTTAATCATACCAGCATGGGTGTAGAAAAGGTCTTCCTTCTCTGTGATGGAGCAGGGACAGCCTCTTGTCTGTGGTATGTTGCAGTGTGGTGTGTCTAAAAACCAGTGGCTAAGGAGCTTCACTGGCTAGTGTAAAACATAACCTTAAAATTTGGGCAAGTGTGTGAGGAGAAGCAGGGTGGGTCTGGCATCTCTTCAGAAAGAAATCTTTCTCTTCAATCATTTTTTGTGTGGAATCTAGTGAAGGAGCTGCCCTTTGGGTGTTTAGTGTCAGGTTCCCCAGTGATGTCACTGTTGTGTATCTTCTTTATGATGTTTAGAGAAAGGGGCTGTTCCATGTAGCAATGATGTCAGACTGATAATCCGAGTGTCCTTATGCGACAGCAGATATGGAATGGGTGGCAGAAGTTTTTCAGGGGAAAGTATCTGAGTTAGAAACAACCAATAAAAAGGAATTTGTTAGAGATCATGGAAATGTGTGAATTACAGAAAATAATTTAAAAATTACCAGAGCCGGGCTCGGTGGCTCAGCCTCTAATCCTGCGCCTTTGGGAGGCTGAGGTGAGTGGACTGCCTGAGCCCATGGGTGCGAGACCCGCCTGGGCAGCAAGACCTCATCTCTACAATGAATCAAAATATCAGCCGGGCATGGTAGCGCATGCCTGTAATTCTGTCTACTTGGAAGGCTGAGGCGGAAGAATTGCTGGAGCCCAGCAGGTCAAGGCTGCGGTGGCTGGGAGCGGACACTGCTCTCCAGTCTGGGTGACAGAGTGAGACTCCAACTCAAAAAAAAAAAAAAATTACCTGCACACTTAATATTCTTCCATACAAAGAAGACATATTCCCACAAAAAGTAAATAACACATTGCAAAACTTCTAGGTATATGAATTCACTGTAAAAAGGAAACTGTTTCGATCTGGGGAAATCATATGACAAATAGGAAAAGCAGAGCAAAAAGGAAGCATTAAGAAGAAACAGCACAAAATCATGTAAGATGGGATAGGATCCTGTGAAAAACACTGGAAATGGTGGGATGACATCATCCTAATTACTCATTAGGTATGGAGAGCACAGCAATGTTGCACACCCTAAAAGAAAATATGCAACTGTAAGAAAGAACTGGGTCCTTCTTACCTATCCCAACTTGCTAGATATGCCATTACTCATTAGCATAGCTGATGTTGAAACTTGAGGACCTGGACCTCTTAAAGACCCCGTTTCTCAATGCTGTCACATTTGAGATTATGTTTCAATGTGAGTTTTGCAAGGAGCAAGCTTTCATATCACGGTGTCCTATTGTAGAGATTGATTTACATTCTTAGATCAATTAATGGTGATTTCAAAGTTAAACCTCTAAAAATCTCCAGGGAAAAGGCCTCTATGAATGGATTCCTGGCTTGGACTCCCTCATGATCCTCTCTCAGCACAACAACCAGAGTAGAGTCTCTCCAAGGGTCCCTCCAGGTCAATATGAAAGCAATATGGAAGTGTGGAATCTCAAGCCTCCAGAGCACAAGGGACAAAGTTGCTCCATTCAGTCTCACAGCAGGAACCTCAGAGTACCTGGATTCCCCACTGCAGCAGGTTTTGTGTTTGTATACTCTTATGAACACTTGGGCAGTCCTAACCAGATAATAGCAATCTTCCTGTTGACCTTAGTTCCAGGAACAAATTCTATCAGAAGATTAAATTAGTGAGATTAACATAAAACCCTAACATCTTGGATGAAATTATCATGAGTCAAAATCAATTGGTGACAGAGTAGTTTTAGATATAAGATGAAAAACCCACTTTTCTGAACTGTTGAGAGAAAGCTGTTTGGGAGAACTCTGATTAATAGAAAGTTTATTTTTGTTCCCAATCTTATCGGTTATGCTGGCACATAAATGGGAATCTTGTTCTGCCTGCTGAGAGAAGCTTGAAAGAGAGGGGTGTCCTAATAGAAAATTTGGGATGTTAGTGAGGAACAGAGCAGTGGTAGTCACCCAAATCTTTATCCTTTTGTTGTTGTTGTTGTTGTTGTTTGGGTTTTTGTTTGTTTGTTTGTTTGTGTTGGAGTCTCACTGTGG
>NW_007249987.1:0-4335 GCF_000164805.1 Carlito syrichta
CCACAGTGAGACTCCAACACAAACAAACAAACAAACAAAAACCCAAACAACAACAACAACAACAACAAAAGGATAAAGATTTGGGTGACTACCACTGCTCTGTTCCTCACTAACATCCCAAATTTTCTATTAGGACACCCCTCTCTTTCAAGCTTCTCTCAGCAGGCAGAACAAGATTCCCATTTATGTGCCAGCATAACCGATAAGATTGGGAACAAAAATAAACTTTCTATTAATCAGAGTTCTCCCAAACAGCTTTCTCTCAACAATTCAGAAAAGTGGGTTTTTCATCTTATATCTAAAACTACTCTGTCACCAATTGATTTTGACTCATGATAATTTCATCCAAGATGTTAGGGTTTTATGTTAATCTCACTAATTTAATCTTCTGATAGAATTTGTTCCTGGAACTAAGGTCAACAGGAAGATTGCTATTATCTGGTTAGGACTGCCCAAGTGTTCATAAGAGTATACAAACACAAAACCTGCTGCAGTGGGGAATCCCAGGTACTCTGAGGTCCCTGCTGTGAGACTGAACGGAGCAACTTTGTCCCTTGTGCTCTGGAGGCTTGAGATTCCACACTTCCATATTGCTTTCATATTGACCTGGAGGGACCCTTGGAGAGACTCTACTCTGGTTGTTGTGCTGAGAGAGGATCATGAGGGAGTCCAAGCCAGGAATCCATTCATAGAGGCCTTTTCCCTGGAGATTTTTAGAGGTTTAACTTTGAAATCACCATTAATTGATCTAAGAAAGTTAATCAATCTCTACAATAGGACACCGTGATATGAAAGCTTGCTCCTTGCAAAACTCACATTGAAACATAATCTCAAATGTGACAGCATTGAGAAACGGGGTCTTTAAGAGGTCCAGGTCCTCAAGTTTCAACATCAGCTATGCTAATGAGTAATGGCATATCTAGCAAGTTGGGATAGGTAAGAAGGACCCAGTTCTTTCTTACAGTTGCATATTTTCTTTTAGGGTGTGCAACATTGCTGTGCTCTCCATACCTAATGAGTAATTAGGATGATGTCATCCCACCATTTCCAGTGTTTTTCACAGGATCCTATCCCATCTTACATGATTTTGTGCTGTTTCTTCTTAGTGCTTCCTTTTTGCTCTGCTTTTCCTATTTGTCATATGATTTCCCCAGATCGAAACAGTTTCCTTTTTACAGTGAATTCATATACCTAGAAGTTTTGCAATGTGTTATTTACTTTTTGTGGGAATATGTCTTCTTTGTATGGAAGAATATTAAGTGTGCAGGTAATTTTTTTTTTTTTTTTAATTGGAGTCTCACTCTATCACCCAGGCTGGAGTGCAGTGGCCGCTCTCGGCCACCGCAGCCTCGACCTGCTGGGCTCCAGCAATTCTTCCGCCTCAGCCTTCCAAGTAGCCAGAATTACAGGCATGTGCTACCATGCCCGGCTGATATTTTGATTCATTGTAAAGATGAGGTCTTGCTGCCCAGGCGGGTCTCGCCCCATGGGCTCAGGCAATCCACTCACCTCAGCCTCCCAAAGGCGCAGAATTAGAGGCTGAGCCACCGAGCCCGGCTCTGGTAATTTTTAAATTATTTTCTGTAATTCACACATTTCCATGATCTCTAACAAATTCCTTTTTATTGGTTGTTTCTAACTCAGATACTTTCCCCTGAAAAACTTCTGCCACCCATTCCATATCTGCTGTCGCATAAGGACACTCGGATTATGATTCTGACATCATTACTACATGGAACAGCCCTTTCCTCTAAACATCATAAGAAGATACACAACAGTGACATCACTGGGGAACCTGATGCTAAACACCCAAGGGCAGCTCCTTCACTAGATTCCACACAAAAAAATGATTGAAGAGAAAGATTTCTTTCTGAAGAGATGCCAGACCTACCCTGCTTCTCCTCACACACTTGCCCAAATTTTAAGGCTATGTTTTACACTAGCCAGTGAAGCTCCTTAGCCACTGGTTTTTAGACACACCACACTTCAACATACCACAGACAAGAGGCTGTCCCTGCTCCATCACAGAGAAGGAAGACCTTTTCTACACCCATGCTGGTATGATTAAAAGGGTGCGAGGTCTCTCTACAACCAATATTTGGAAACAAAGTGTTCTAAAGTCAGGGAAATGCTGTGAAGGCACTCCAGCATCAAGCAGATGCCACTATGGTCACTGAGGACACCCAAAGTGATCCATTTCCAGTTTGGAGATCTAGTTTTAAAACCTCCACTCTGTCTTCCAGGGACTCCTCTCTGACTCTTTTGTCTGGCTTGCCCAAAGGTCATTACCATATCCCTCACTGCCTGCTGGAGAGCCCTGCATGGCCAAGAACTGAGGGTGGCTTGAAGCCAGAATTGGTGAGAATTTTCATCTTCATCTCAAACAGGTAACATTGCCTTCACAGGTTGGTTAAACGCCAAATACCATTCATGTCACAATATATTCCCTTTTTTGAAAAACTGAATTTAACTATGTTCAAACTCTTGAAAACAAAAAGCACAAAAACTACAACAATGCATTTTTATTTTGTCACTTAATCATCAAATGATATGATGGAGTGATTACAACAATATTTACATTGCTGGAAAATACATACTTCCCACAAGTAGAGGACAAGAGATACTATATTTGGTACAGTGATACACAGAAAGATAGCTGTCATAAAATATACAGTGCACTTATTCTTGAAAAACAATATTTAACTACTGACAATTCATTAGCTACAACCCCTCAAATACACTCATGTCCACACACTAGCACATGGTATTATTGCCACTAATTCAGCATGTTTATAGCCAAAACTAAAAACTGGAAAATGTGTAATTAAAAGAATTTGAATATAAATATTCCTAATTCAATTCAAGAGATTGGTTTTGTTAAATTAAATGAAGAAATGTCATTACGTAGCTAGGAGATGTGGCAAAAACTTGGCAGGTAATGCTATGTCTGTATGTTTTCTTGTCTGTATTTCCTATTTCTAAATATGGAAAAAATGAACGCAGCAATCTGAGACTCATGACTAAAAGAATGCAGAGAAGCTGGGGCCAGAGGTGTATTTGAATTCAGAAGGTGCAGAATGAGAAAGGATCCTGCACAGGGATGAACATACAGCTGGATGTGTACCTGCAGTCAGTGTTTCCTTTCAGCAGCCTGATAAGGCGGTTCTCCTATTCCAATTCCTTTCATATGAAGAGAGAGAGGCAGTGCCTGAGGAAGTATCTGGGCACTAGCAAGGATGAGAAGGCGTCAGGTCAAGCCAGTAATGGCATGCAACTCTTCCCTCACGCTCTCACTGGGAAGGTGACCATTCTCCCATCCCCTGGCCTCCAAAGTCTTCTCCCTCAAGCCACACTTTTGGAGCAGGTCTGCTGGGTGGCAGGCTCTGGAGAGAGGGGCTGCAGAGAGTGGAAATAGGCAGGTGAGACACTTAGCCCCGAAATCCCAGGTGGTGAGACAAGCCTGGAATGGTCGGTGTGTTTGGAGCAGAGTGGGAAAGGCCCAGGAAAGAAGGGAAGGTCAGGCAGTAACCAAAACAGAGCTGGAGCTTGGAAAAGAGCAGCTGCCTGCTATGGACTCCCAGAAAAGACTCTCCCGGCCGATGGAAGTCCCAGCATATCCTAGGTTAATTTGGGTTCTCAGAGATACCCTGCTGAGTACTTGAAAGCCAGATATCTTCTCTAGGGGTCCCTGTCATTTGCGGGGAAAGGGGGGTGTGCGGTTTGAAGTTGGGCCATGCTTCTCTTATGGTGGTGCTCATCTACAAAAACCGCCCCCTCCTACTCTGAGCGGGCAGTCCAGAGAAGCGACCTAAGTCCCAGTACTACCCCATGTCTGGCTGCTCCTGGACTCCCAGCCACATGCACAAACACACACACATCCCTGCGCATGTTCTTTCCCCTAAAGCCCAAACAAAAACACCTTACAGCAAAGAATTTCCCATCAGAAACCGTTTTATTGAGAGGGTCAAACCATGAAAAATATGTCCCTACACAGGCTCTGGAGGCACTAGGTCTCCCTGGGCATTTGAGCAAAGGCACAAGGGTGAGTGTCCAGCAAAATGTCACAGAAAATTTATAAAAGAAGCGCTCCAGCGAAATCAATCTATGGGCTCCCGGGCGCCGCGGGATTGTCGCGAAGGCAGCACGACCAGCTGGCAACTGCACGAAGGATCCGCCGCCAAAGAGACTGGCAGAGCCGGGTGTTGGCCGGCGGTGTCCCAGGGAGGTCGATGGTGGGCAGCGCCTCCGTGATCCGAGTTGCGAGGCTCCAGCCATGTGTTCCCGGAGTGGGCGGAGCCGGGCGAGCGAGGGCTCTGGGACTGACATCAGTGGGGC
>NW_007249987.1:4902-8790 GCF_000164805.1 Carlito syrichta
TTTTTTTTTGATTTATTGTAGAGATGAGCTCTCGCTGCCTAGGCGGGTCTCGAACCCACGGGTTCAGGCAATCCACTCACCTCAGCCTCCCAGAGGCGTGGGTTTCACTGGGGTTTTTTATACTCCTGGTGCAGAAAGAGTAAGCAGGAATGGATAAGGAGTCTGCTGGGTGGGGATGGGCAATCCGGAAATAATTGCATCAGAGGACCCTCCCCAGATGCAGTCAGATGGAGCCCATGCAATCATCTCAGAGGAAACTGTCCAAAGGTTTATGATCCTGATGCAAGATGACATCCGCATAGGAAACAAAGCTTGGGAGTCAAGGGGAGCATGTGCAGCAAAGTACTTTGGAGAACAAGGATTTGCGTGAAGCGGAGGAAATACTCAACATTTCTTCGAGCTCTGCTGCAGAGACTGAAAGGCAAGTTCCCAGGAGGTGGAATGCTTGGAGAAGAGGGGGTCAGAGGGATGCCTCAGAGGGATGTGACTTTTGGTGGAACACAGGGCGGTGCTTAGGAGACTTTCACTGTCCTGGTGATTTCTGCAGCCCAGTGACTCAATGTCAAAATCTTCATTTTCAGCAGACGTCTGAGTCAAAGCAAGAAGCCAAAGTGAAGACTCCAGTGGCTGAGCTCCAGAGCTCTTCTACGTCCTTCTAGAGGAGTGACCCTCAGTGACTTGTCAAATTTTTGAACGCTTAAAAAAAAAAAAACCTGCTATGTTATGAAAGCCAATGGGTGCTTAAGTTGGACCACTTGGCTTTACGGACACAATCCCATGATAGAAGTTCGTTTCTAGACCATTCCTGACAGAAAGAAATGTGATCCATGATGACTCTCATCATGATCATAAATCTGATGATAGTTGAAGCACAGCATTCACAAGAATGGAGTCAACAATCTGCACAAGAAACTTTGTAGAAGTGGACATCACTCCATATTACATTAATTGGATACAATGGTAGGTAACACATCTATGTGAAATATTGTAAAGACCTCGTCATATCTCCAGAAAGGAAAGTCAGCACACAGAGGTCATTTTGAATACAGACTTCTCCACGATCCTTGTGGTTGCTCATTTGAAGATGAGGAAATCAGAGTGTGAGCATGATGCTTCCCTTTTACCACCACTGGAAGTGGGTTTGGAATTGAACGAAATCACAGGCTGATAAAAACAAGAGAAAATTTAAAGAAAAGTGGAACCAAAGTAAGACAATAACAGAACAAGTAGATACTGAAGAAAGAAAATGAGAAATGGCATGTTTTGGAATGTGTATGGGGAAAATGTAGAAGCCTTATCTCTGAGAGAAGGATAGCAAAAGGGTGAAGACTGTAGCATGATATCTAGGTGGTTGGAAGGGTGGGGCAGGCATAAGTAGGTTTGAACCCAGTGACAGCAAGAAAGCCCTGAGGGGGTAAGACACAGCTATCCTGTGTTATAAGAGGCACCAGCAAGAAATCGTTCTATATTCAGAAATAGCCATGGATCCTGCTGTGGTTCCAGACCAAACACAAGAGCTCCTCTGCCACTGGCCTTCTAGGAAGGCTCCATGGCAATATGCCAGGAAGGCTATGGCTGTCTTCTGCCCACCACAAGAGGAAAGTCTTTTCCTAGCTCCATGCTACAATGACTAAAATACATGCAAGGGTGAGAGATCTGCCTTGCCTTTAGCCCTCAACAACAAGCATCTATGAGCGGCAAACCCCCAAAACTGGAATTATCTTTTGGAGGGTGGGCACCTTGTAGTACAGGCTTTCCCCACTAGGTAAATGCTCTAGGATCACATCAAAATCAATGTACCAGCTAGTTTTGTGAGAGGCTGTGTTCTGCTTCAGTGAATTTTTTTTGAGAATTCTTTGAACATTTATGCCCATTTCATAATGTGTAATTTGTGCAAACACCCTGCCCACACTGAACTGAGTGTTCAGTAGTGTTTGTTCAAATATTACATGTCCAAGGCTCCAGCTTTTCTATTCACCAGATCTTACCCCAAGTGGTTTTTGTGTCTGTTTTCCCTGAAAAAGAATAATCCTGAAAGGACATATTTTGCCAATATGGGAGGAATGAAATGAAAAAAGGCAGATGCAAAAAAAAGATATCAAAATTGACCAGTTCAAAAATTATTTTAAAGCAGCAGAAAAAGCATTCTTGTGGATGAATTGCATCAAAATGAGAGTACTTTGAAGGTGACTCAAGTTTAAGCACTTAAGAAAGAATGCACAATTTTTTAAAATATATTCCAATTTGGGGCGGATTTCCTCATGTAAATCCAAGGCATTCAAGCTGGACACAGTGACTCAGGCCTGTAATCCCAGAAATCTGAGAGGACAGTGTGGGGGGATCACTTGAGAGCAGGAGTTCAAGACCAGCCTTTTAACTTACTTTTAACTTTCTTGAGACTTGCTTTACAGCTGAATCCTGAACCACAATGGAAGATGTTCTGATACACCCTCTATTGGTTGCTTCCACTTACTTTATTCCTTCCCTTCCTTCTTAGTGATATTCTTTGTAACTTCCAAAGAAACCACAGTTGGCCCTTGAACAACACAGGTTTCAACTCTATGGGTCCACTTATGAGCACATTGTTTTCAATAAAAGTTATGCCAAATGTGCCTGTATATTCTGCCTCCCTATTCCCCCTCCTCCACCTCTTCCACCTTTGCTATCCCTAAGACAGCATGACCAACCCCATCTCTTACTCCACTTCCTTAGTGTACTCAGTGTGAAAATGATGAGAATGAAAAAATATGATGATCCAATGCCACTAGATGAATAGTAAATATATTTCTTCCTTCTTACAAATTTCTTCATAATATTTTATCTAGATTACTTTATTATAAGAATACAGTATATAATACATATAACATATAAGCCTGAGTTGTCTCCATAGGTCACATGTATTTTATTCAATTTGTAATCTCAGAGTCTATATTGGGAGAAATCAAATTAAACATTAACTGTTTATACAATGATCACCTAAAATCACTTATTTATTCTCTTTAAAAATTTGTTAATACATTCCAGAAATATACAAAATTAAGCGTTCTGCAACAAAGGGATGAGCATTTATTTATTCCTTTACCATCTTTACCATTTTTACATCTCCTCACACCCTTAATCCCCTGGATATCACATTCAGTAAAATGTTGAATATTACCCATAATAAGAAACAGCCCAGTTTTTTTGTCCCAATTCCCAGGGTGGAAGGTTTTCAGTATTTCACCATTATGTAAAATATTAGTTGTAGGTCTTATAGATAGAATTTAAATAAATAAGGAAATTCACTTTTTCTAATTTGCTAAGATCTTTTTTGTTTTAATTATGAAGATAAGTTGAATTTATAAAAAGGTAAAGTGAAAATTATTTTTAAATGATAAATCAACATCACGGTCCTAGAATAAATCCCACTTAAATCACAATGTATTTTAAAATATATATATTTTATGTAAAAATATACATTTTTAAACAGATATTGCTGGATTTAGTATGCTCCTATGTTATTTATAAGTCTTGAACTTTGAGGGAGAGAAGAATGAAGCAGACGTTGATATTGAACTGGTGGGCATGTATACAAATTCCACAGGTAAAGTAAGAGCTGTGTATACTCATGAAGGGGTCGCACATGAGTAGTAAGCAAACATTCATGTTATATAGCTCCCATGCTCACTTTGGAATGGAGAGTTACCATTTAAATGTATTGCAGTTAGGCCATATGTAGCAAAATGTGGTTCAGGGACATTACAGCACTCTATAAGTGGCCAAAACCAGTTCACGGTCATTGGCCTCTTATCATGAGGGAGTTACAAAAATCAGTCTCTTGTCCAATCAAACTTTGTTCAATTATGAAAACCGGGAAAATGGCGGGTGCTGGGACACAGCAAACGCTGG
>NW_007249988.1:0-982 GCF_000164805.1 Carlito syrichta
AATGAGTGCCTCTTGGGAAGCTTCCTCTCTGTTGCAATACTTCCCTATTAAAATGAAACTTTCTTTAGGCTATCTTAGGGCCTGTTAGATTACTGGCACTGGAATGGCTTATTTACTCTATTTTTTAACTTAAAGAAAAAGTTTAAGTTTTTTTATTATCCATCTGACATAAAAATTTTGAATGAATTCTTGGTTTATTTCAAGGGCAAAGGAGAAAAATGAGAAGCCATCAATGTTCTTTTTCTTGCCCCTTATCTCATTCCTGTTTGATAATGAGATGGATTGGCATGGGAAGAACCATTAATATAAGTGAAACTTTGAAATGTATTTAAAAAAGTAAAATTGTTTTGCTCTGTTTGAAAAATAGTGACTTTAAATAGTATAAAAAAGTCTGCATGACATATATGGCTCTGAAATTTTTTTTTAGCAAGTGATTGCAGACGACTTAAGGAGGCTAGAAGATTTTTTTAATCAATGTAAAGATATTCCCACCCTGGGTCAGTCTAGCTTTTTGCTTCATAGATCTGAGAAAATACTTGTATAAACTCAATAAGCTTCTCTATATCATTTTTCTGTTAAAAAATGGATAGGCAAAAATTGCAAGAGAATCAATAGAAATAGAGATACTCTGTGTATATTAATCAAAAGAAAACTGTTGCAACTATATTACTATCATACAAAATAGAATTTAAAACAAAAAGATGAGCATTAATAGAAACATAGTGAGACATCTCCCCACTCCCGTGACATCTCTTAGTAAAGTAATTGAAAAAGTCCTATCTGCCTCTCCTCTCTCCCTCCTAGAGAAATGTTGAAAATTTCACACCATTTGATATGCTTTTTTACTAAGTCTAGAAAAATTTCTTGCACATATAAATAGGAAATTTTTATAAGAGTTTGGAATAATATCAAAGTAACTACCTATGTGTCCATAAGGAGGACAATGGATATATCTGGTGTGTTCTCATGATACAATATTCTA
>NW_007249988.1:2354-3096 GCF_000164805.1 Carlito syrichta
GTTCCTGTACTCTGCATTATAGACTTAAGCGATTTAAAACTGAGGAAGGCATTCCTGTGATGACAAACAGATAGACCTGGGTCACATTCAATGCTTAGTTTCTAAGTCCCTTAAACCTCTCACCCCTCACCCACTTAAACCCCTCGCAGGGTCTTGAGTTTCTGGAAAATTTGAAAAAGTAAAATATTTACCCCAAATTGGTTAAGCATGCAGTCTCTCTCCACCCTGACGTTGTCTCTGTCTTACTTCCTCACATGCTGCGTAGTACTGAACTGCCATGAACATCTGGGGGATCCAGCTTAGGGGAGGGTAAGCTAGAGGGACATTCCGATGGGTTTCAGTGAGTTACACATCAGTGGTGCTCTGGCACTTTATTATATAGTTATACTACTCTCCGTCCAGGAATAGTCCTATTCATCATTATATATAAAGGTAGAAAGAGGGCCGGGGATCACAGTGTGTCATAATGTGAAAATGTCTTACAGTGACTGGCAGTATAAGCAGTGCTGGAGAAACAAAGTTGGACATATATGGAGTCAGACGCTAGTCTGTGAAAAAAATTCTCCAATCATCAGATGTGTACAATTTTAACTGGAGGATTCTGTTCTCATTGCTGCTGAGTTCAAACAGTCAATAATAAAAAAACACATTTTGATTACCACATGATTAAATTATATTTCAACTATATGTATAGAAAATGATATAAAAATTGTCTAATAAAGAGATGATCAAAGAGTGTGCA
>NW_007249988.1:3571-19336 GCF_000164805.1 Carlito syrichta
GGATACAATACATTGGAGTGTCAGGAAGGGGAAGAGAGAGGAGAGTGACTGACAAGGGGTGGTCCTGAGAAGGTTATAGGGCCAGAAATAAGGCCCTTCCCGTTGAGTTGTTAGAACACTCACTCACTAAATCTGAGGTGTCACTTCCAAATTCCCATTTATTTGAGAGTCAGTACGAATTGGAATAGATATACATATAATGATTTGTGCAAGTCTGTCATCTTTTAAGGGCAGCCTCTCTGGCATAGGATGAGAATATGAAAGAGCTCTTGGTGACTGCGTTTCACAAATAGAATTCATAGCCATAATGGTGGCAGCAGGAAGAGGGCATGGCTCCCCACCAGAATTTGTGCAACGGATCATCCACAAGGGGACAGTCTAAAAAAGTTGGGAGACTCAGAAGCATCTAAATGGAATTCATTTGATGGCCACATCCCCCACCCTTCAAAAAAGAACTACATCACTACTCTGAGGATCTCCCAAATTAAAGAGAGATTAATGAATGTAGAAACCACCAGGGCAAACCATGGGACTGTCCAAAGATTTGGGGGGTTGAGATGATGACACAAATTACTATCTTTTAATCAATATACATGCTCTCCTTCCAATGTTACTAAAGGTGCATTGCATTGCCTGCCTTGCAGTGAGTTGTGGCCAGGTAATTAAACACTGACCAATGACATGTGGGCAGAAATAGGGCTTCTTAAAAAAGAACTAATGAAGGAGGAGAGATTGGTTGTCTTCTTCCACTTCCCTCTAAGTCTAGTGACATGCAGAGTTCCAGGAGACATCTTGGAACTTAAGGTGATCTTGGGGCTGGAACTCACTTGCTAAGGAAAGAGGAGCAGAAATATAGAAGTTGGAGGGCTTAATGAGATCATGAAGCCACAATCCCAGCTCTGGATCATCTGCCTCTGGACTTAATATGAGAGAAATAGACTTGTCTTCTTTGAGCCACTTTTTAATTATGATTTTCGGTTGCAGTTCACTGAACTCGATCCCAATGGATTCAAAGATGGTTCTAACACTTACTTTTACTGAGAATAAATGGACATCTACAAGCTGATTTCTTCTCAGACCTTTTCCTTGTTCCTAAGACATTGGCCTGAGAGGAAACATAAATTAAAGCTCACATTGGTAATGTCTGTACTTGCTTTCCAATCCTAGGAAGTTCATTGCCCAGGCTTGAGGTTCAAAACAGGGACTATGGTACCCAGTGTCCCCAGTAAGAACCCCTAAAGCAGTGGATCTTAAAGAACTGTCTCCAGACCAGCAGCAACAGCTGTACCTGAGGACTTTTTAGAACTTCAAATTATCAAACCCTGCTTCAGACCTCCTGGATTCAAAAAACTGGAGGGAGGTCCCACAATGTGTTTTAACCATGATACAGTCTAAAGTTTAAGAACTACCAGGTTCCCAAAAGGAAATGCAGTACCCATGGAACAGATCATAATTAGGAAGAATCAGGATTCAAGGCATACTTTTTGAGAGGCTTGAGAGAAAGGAGAACTTAGTCTATCAACATTGGGGAATGGATGGAGGACACAAGATTACAAAAGGGCTCACATGAACTCACACAGATCTTCACTGTTGCCAGGAAATTCATGCTTATTATGAAATTCAAGTCTTTCATCTGAGTTTTGACTCTTTACCTTTGCTTCTTGAATGTGATCTCTTTCTAAGAATGAAACATAAGGAACCTCAATTCATCATGGTCACATCAGTGGAAATGATATCTTTCTTAATGCCAGCGAAGTCTTCTGTGGGAACAACCAGCAGAGTCTGATACATGAGGAGATATATTTTCAGCCTTTGAGTGAAGCAGCTCAAATAACTGCTAAATTGCTCATGTGGCATATCCTGGTGATCTCATTTAGAATTAAAAGAAGAGATGGACCTGCAGAGGAAAAAGCAGGAGCAGCCTCCAGAAGCAGAACCAACCATCTTTCCAGCTTGGAACACCCTCCTGGACACCTGGGTGCATCTGGTGGGTGACCTATTTGGTTCGGATTCATCTATTCATTGACTTGATTTCTTCAGAAGAACCCACCTGATCGCTGGAAGGAGCTGGCTCTGCAATTGTTATAGACCTCAGGCCTGTAGTGGCAGGCATTTATCATTCCCAGAATATTACTGTCTTGTATAGAAATTATTCAGATTCATGAGCGTGGGAAAAGAATCCAGAAAAGTCTGACTTCCAGTCCCTTTGTAGCTGGGACAAAACCAACCCAATCATGTTATGTAAGACTTTGATTCAGAAGTGAACAACGGGAGAAGGGGAGCTGCACGTGGGACCTTGGGAAGAATGGTAGCAATGCCATCTGCCTTCAGAGATGACAGTCATTGTAAGGCCGGGTCTCTGGAATGGAAGAGACATCACCAGGCTGGTGGCAGCAATAGCAGGAGCAGTTTCGCCAACAGTTTTGTGGCATAATATGGCTTCTGTTATGCATTCTGATTTTTCCAGTCTTACAAGAATTCTATGACCTGTCCAATATCTTTTTCATAAACTCCTTTTTTGTTTCATCAGACAAAATTATCTTCTGTTGCCAGCAACTAAACATTAGGACTAATAAAAAAACGGACAATCAACAGGACCTCAAGGAAATTAGGGGTACTTTGATTGGCTATCTAGTCTGTCAGGGAGTGATGGCTCTGAATATCTAGATGTATTAGAGGATGGGACCACTGGCAGCCTAGGATACAGCTGTAGTTATCTGGTATAAAATGCTCCCTGCAGGCAGTTTTGGGATATCTCGTGGCATGCCCAAAGAACAATATGGGTCACGAGGCCCCAAAGACTGGGCCAAGCTGTTCCCATTTCTAGGAACCCAAAACTTCCAAGTGATCTTAATTTCACTCAAGTTTTGTGACCCTTGCAGATCCTTTTGAGATCAAGACTTCTTTACTTTTCCAAGTCCATCCTGAGCTCATTCCGGCCCATTCTCATACCTCTCCTCAGAATCTCAAAGACCACTGGCCCTTGTAGACTGGATTACTCTAAGATGATCAGATTTGGGGGGAAGTTCCGTCCCCTTCTACCTCTTCTCCCTTCCCTCCACTTCCTCCAAGTTACAGCCACCAGGAAAAAATGGTAAGACATTTATTGGGTCATCTACAGCAGTTTGACATCCTTAAAATCCTGGACACAGTTGTGAGCTTAGTGTTAATGGTGACAGTGGTAGCAGTGAGGTCTGTGGGGCTTATCTTTATTGTGGGAGATGAAACGCAGGCTGGCCCAGCTCCCCTGAGTGAGCTGGGAACCATGCCTGTGATGCCAGGGGTGCACCATTCCAGCACCAACAGGGACAAAGCTACAGAAGACAGACATTAGACAAGACATGTATGGCCAAATGCAAACACACCCCAGGAACTTGAGTTCAGAAAAAGAAGGAATGGGCATGCTACCCATTTGAAGAATGCCCCAAATCCTTGAAGGATTCCCAGGGGGTTAGCAAGGAAATACTGACATCAACCACATAGACATCTTTCCACCTTAATCCCAAGAGCAAGCGAATCAGCTGATGAAGATAAAACTGGAATTCTGCATCCATCAGAGCCTTCTGGCCTCCCCTGAGTCCCAATACTGGTGGTTTTACAAATGGGGCAGAGGTTAAATCAGGAGGTCTCGAAGCAGTAGACAAATAGCAAGGAGTCCTTTTCAGGGACTCTGGCAATGAGCCCACATCTGTGTGGTTTCCAAAACCTCATCACACAGAAGGGCATCTCATTTCAACCTCTGCTGTGGCCTGTGGCACTGACAATACACATCATGTTCTCCCCATTACTCAGATTAGAAGGCAGAAGCTCAGAGAAGGGAGCCCTGGAGAACAAGCAGTAAGGCCCTGGTAGAGAGCAGGTCTCCCTACACCACACTGACTCCGATCCTTCTCCTACAGGCTAGAGTCCTGATGATGTTCTGTAGTCAAAACCCTGCTCCTGAGCAAAGTTAAGTGTTTATTGTATGGATGCTTTGAATGTCAAATCCTGGCTCATGTTCAGGAAATGAAAAATGATGGGCCATTTCCTTGTTCAGATTTATAAAGCAAATGGGTCCCAAAGTCGTAGCAGGCACCATGCTAGACTCGCCTGTGTTTTCTCTTCAGTTCAATAGGGAGGTCTAATCTACAGATCTCTAACTTTCCTCCCAGCTCTAGTATTCTGTGAGTCTCTCCCATGCATAGGGAATGAGACAAGGTCAAACAGCATGTCAGAGGAAAAGGCTGGAGAAGCCCAGGTCTCTGCTCTTTGCTCAAGATCCCAGGGCTCTTGTAATTGACTTTCACAGTCCCTGGGCTCAAGCAGGACTTTATAATGACAAAGTACTCACCTCTTTCACTTTAGAGTGGTCCCAAAGGGGACAAAGTTACTACACAAAGAAAAAGGAAGTTCCATTGAGCTTTTTCTTCAGGGCCATATACAAATCATCTATTATTGCCCATTTTACAGATTTGAAAACAGAGTCAGAGAGGAAAGGGTTTTACCCAGACCTTATGCTGTCCCCCCATGTCTATGACCTTGAAGGCCAGAACCTCCTGGAACATTCAGAATACATCAGGGACATCTGCTCACAAGACTGGCAAAAAATCATTCAGACAGAAAAAATAAATAAACAAATAGGAACACGGACTTTCTATGAGGACACAGGGCTCAGGAAGCAGCATGGTACATGGGGTCAGAGTTGATTCTGGTTTTGCTCTTTTGTGATGATGTCACTATGTCAGTTTCTTCTTCCACAATGAAGCAGACCTGCTGGTGGGGGCAATGAAGAATGAGTGTGGTCCATCCCCACGGGGCTGTTCCTTGGATCTGGAGGTGGCCACTGGAGGTGGCACCCCACCCCTGCCAGAGATACAGCTAGATCAATACATCATTCCCAAGGCACCTGTTCAAGTGTCTGTGGCCTGATTCTTCCTTCCAGTCCTCCAGCTTCCACTGTGATTTCCAAATGGAAGAGACAGAAATTCTGTTTCTAGGAAAGGGAAAATAGGCAGCATTTCCCTCATCCTTTCTCTCTCTCTCTCTCTCTTTCTCTCTCTCTCTCTTACACACACACACACACACACACACACACACACACACACACACACACACCCCAGAACCTTAGATGATGCGCATAGTGATTCATGCCCTTTTACCTGCCTTATCTTTGAACTGGAAAATTACTTAAGTACAGAGCCTAAAGAAGCATTGGAAGTTGCCTCATTTCACAAACAAGGAAACTGAGGCCCAGAACAGGGCATATTGACCACAGCCACAGCAGTCTGAGCCCAACTGTAGCCATTCTAAGTCTCTAATTCCCTGATCGTGGCTCAGTCCAAGCAGGTCAGGCCCTTAGCAGTGTCCAAAGTGCAAGATGACTGGAGGACACTTGCTTGAGTAACAACCATGGCTCCCAATGCAGGCGGAGGGGATCACGAGGTCGGGTGCACTGGGGAAGGGTCACTGCACACCTTAGGCCTAGTCTGAGTTACCAAATGTGCCCGGGAAAGGTCAGGTAGCTTCTTTCTCCCTCTGGCTTTACCAAAGACACAGGCTCCTCTCTGAATTATAGCAACAAGACCTTTCTCCAATCACTCTGAAGATTTCTCCAGAAGCATCACCCCAAGTCCCCCAGAACCCTTTCTCTTTATAAAACCAAGTGAAACCACAGTCTCCCTCTGTCCAAACTGCCCAAACATTCTAGAACATCATCACCAAACAAGTCCTCAAACACACTTAGACAGGAACACCGCCAAGCTTTGTCATGGAATGAGCCAGGCCATGGGGCGGGGGGTACGCAATCCAGCACATTCCTCTACCCCCCACTTCCCAACTTGGAACCACCCTATTTTACATTCTTAGGCTCTGGCTGTGTAATTTGTGGATGGGGAGCCAGGACAGGCATTGGGGAGCAGCCCCACCCCCATCAGTAGTAGCTTCTGCTAATGGGTACAGTGGTGTGGCTTCTCCTTCAGACACCTTAGTGGCTCATGGTGATTCAAGGTCAAGGGCACATGAAGGAAGTCTTTGCAGAGGTCTCAGATTTCAATAGTTGAGTCCAGGCCCAAGGACCTGGTGTCTGGGGTTCTTCATCATCCAAGGGGGTGAGAGGTGGGGGACCCCTGTGCCCCAGACTTGGGTGTATGGAGGTGTGTGGTGCTTCAAGTTTCACTGACATCACAGGCAGGTGGTGGGTTTATCCTAGTCATGGCTTTGACTTAAGGGGAAATGGAGAGGGAGGGAGTGGGAGCTCTCTGTGGTGAGCGTGGTTGGAGAACAGCATGTGTGGGGCATCCATTGAGGGTGGAAGGGGTAGAGAGGAGGCTATCAGATGAACCCTGCCCAGCTTGAGTTGGGGTGATGGAGATGGTGAAGGTCTCCCATGGGTCTCTCAAACTCTCCATCTCCTTCCCAGTCACATCCACATTTCTGGCTCTCAGCTCCTCTTGGATCCAATGAAAAGCACCAGAACTCTCCCTGACCTGCAGACCCTAACCCAAACTGAAGTCAGACTGGAAAAGCCCTGAAGCTGTCCCTGCCCAGGGATCCAGGGGCTAAGCTCCTGGACACCAACATGAAGCATGAGCACGGGGAAGCCTCAGGCTGGCCTGCCCTGAAAGGCCTTCTGGACACCAGAGCTAGCCCTCTGCTAGGCCTCAGGGACTGGGCCCAGGCCTGAGATAGGTCCACGATGGCACACATACTCCAGGGGTCATATCCGAAGTCAGACAAGGAGGGGGCTGCCAGGATAGGCACCAACCCAGTCTCCCAAAAGCAAGGCCTCTTCAGCCTGATCTGACCATCACTGAGGTGGCTGACACACAGTGGGGTGGAACTGAGACCTCGTGTGAGGTAAGCAGGGATACTGGGGCAGAGGGTAAAGGGACAGGACAGCTTTTCCAAATTTGAGGACTATATACATGTCTGGGGTCAGGGCCCAGGGGACTATGGTGGGCAGGACAAATACTAAAATGGGAAGGGGCAATGCCAGTCTGTGTCCTGCCTCTTCCCGCCCCCCCAGGGAGCCAAACCTCTGGCCCAGGGATTGCTGGAGGGCAGGCAAGAGGGGCAAACATGCATGGGCTGGCACCTGCCCACAACTCCAACCTATGGATAGAGAAGAAGAGGAGGAGAGGGCAGCTCAGGTGGCCAGGTTGTCAGTAGGGAGCCTAGACATGCGCATCTGGGAGATGCTCTTGCTCAGGATGGAGAACTGGGTGCCCCCATTCACCCCACTGCTGGCTAGAGATGGATGTCAGTGCTTGATGTCCACAGCAAAGTAGTGGTTCACCTTCCAGCTCCGCCATTTCCTCTTGATCTCTGCCTGCACCTGTAGGGAGAGACTTAGGCAGTCACTTCCAGGTAGACATCCTCTCCAGCCCAACTGCCAGGCCCTGCCCTGGCTTGGGACCCTTCCCAGGCTGGCACTGCCACAACTAGCACCACTCTCAGTTGTAGCTACAACCTTTGAGGTCTCCAGTGGGGGCTTTCATCAGCTGTAGATAGGAAGGCCTCTGAGGAGCTGAGCTGAATAATTCTTTCCCCTGCCACTGAGCAAGACCCTCTGATGGCTTCCTGTTGTCTGCAGGCCAGGCAAAGACTAGCCTGCCGGGTCACTGAGGAAATCTTTAACAAGCAGCCCATGGGGCAGGCAGATCAGGGGAAGGAGTCCCATGCTTTGCTGACCAGTAACAGTGGGCTGCACATTAGAATTACAGGGTGGGGTGGCTCTAAAAAATTCCAGATAAGCCAGGCTCGGTGGCTCAGCCTGTAATCCCGTGCCTTTGGGAGGCTGAGGTGAGTGGATTGCCTGAGCCCATAGGTTTGAGACTCACCTGGGCAGCAAGACCTCATCTCTACAATAAATAAAAAAATCAGCTGGGCGTGATAGCGCATGCCTGTAATTCTGGCTACTTGGAAGGCTGAGGTGGAAGGATCACCAGAACCCAGCAGGTCAAGGCTGCGGTGACTGGGAGCAGCCACTGCACTCCAGTCTGGGTGACAGAGTGAGACTCCAACTCAAAAAAACAAAAAACAAAACAAAAAAAACCTCCAGATGCTCAGAACATACCCCAAAACAATTCCATCAAAATCCCTGGGCAAGACCCAGACATCCGTACTTTTTAAAAGTTGCCCAGGTGACTCAAACATGCGGTCAGGGCTGAGAACCACTAAACCACGCATCCCTCTGGGCAACACATCCCATGCAGTACTTTGCATAGTGAGTGTGAGCCATGCCTAGTTTCAGTCTCCACATGACTTCTCAGTCAAGCACCTTTGTGCAGTGCACAAACTGCACATCTGGAAGTGGCACCCACACTGACCCCTGCCTTTTCTAGCTCCCACTTCCACTGCAGGCTCTGAATAAGCTAGACTTCTTGGCTCTCCCAGCCACTGCTGGCAGGACACTCTCTGTCTTTCCCTATCTGCCCTAATGTGACCCTTCCAAAGGTTGTCCTGGTGATTGCAGAGCCCAATCTTCTGGTTTCTCAGATGCAAAATAAGGGGAGGAGCCTGCCACAGTCACAAGACATGAGCAATGGTACAAAGACTCCTGCCTGCTCTCTAAACCTGCCCCATCCAACCAGTCCCCACTCCTGCCTCAACGCCTCCGTTCTGGGCTCTGTTCAAGAGCATTGTCCCAGCAGGCTAGAAAGGGAACTCCTAAACCATAACGCTGGAAATGAAGCATTACTAGAAAGTTCCAGGTCCTCTCTGGGTCTCTTCCAAATCCTCACAGTCCCCACTCTACCACGGGACAGTATGGCCAGTCTGGTTGTCCTGCAGGGGGCAGCACTGAATACTGGCAGCTCCAGGCTTAGCAGCTCTCCCTGGGGCAGCCTCATGACCTGAAGGTACTAAGCCCTGTACCCTGCCCTTTCTCACTGTCAACTCCTCCTCACTAAGGAGTGTCTCCTGGAGACAGCCCTCCCAAGGAGATCTGAGCTCAGCAGAGCTGATGCTTCCACCCAACAGAGTTCTGCTCTTCAGGTGGGGCCTTAGCTGCACCATTGGCAAGGTAGCGAGATTCTGGCACAGGGTGGAGGGTGTCAGAAGTCCTGGCACAGCACAATGCTGGCAACCACATGTATACCAGGTCCCTCTCCTTAGTGCTGGAAGCCTGGCAGAGCCCTTGTTTGAAGAATCAGCCCTGTGTGGCCAACAGGTGGGTCCTCAGTCCATTCCCCAACAAGCTCCACTTCCACTACTAAGAAGTCAGAAACAGTAGAGAACAGCCAACACAAATCCCTCAGGAGAGAGAAAAGATAAACCTGAGAATGCTAGTGAAGGACCCTCTGAAGTGCTGCTTGAAGCGTGGAGGGATGATACCAGGAAGCAGAAAAATACCATGTGGATGGGAGAGGGCCAGGAGTGCCTGCCCTGGGATCTGGGGTAGATGGGACAAGTTCTGCTCCACCACGATGGGCACACCCACAAAGCCAAGTGGCACATCCGTGAAGTGAAGTGGCAGGGGGCAAGTCCCCTTCCCCATAGATACACCTTGGCTTTGGATCTTACATTCTTTTGGTCAAAGCTATCCCATTGCCAAAGGCCGGCTTTATCCTACTTTCTGCAAGAAGCTTCCCCGGATGCGCTAGAAGTTCTCTGAGCTCCCAACCAGGCTGTAGGATGCACTTAGGACAAAACAGACCTACGTCGTCTTTGTCCACCACTTTCTCCCACTCTGCCAGATACTCCTGTAAACAGTAACGCAAAACACCACGCAGAGTGAGCATTTGGCACAAAGTATGTATTTAGCTACTCTGCATATATTCTTCACATCTAACAAAGCAACAGAATTTTCCCAAATGCTACAAATCAGTTCCTCACAATCCCTGTGCCCTGTGCTGTCACCTAAAGGTGCCAGAGGAAGGACCACTCAAGCCCCCAGATTTCCTCAATGAACACAGGATAAGGAGTCCTGGGCTTCAGTTGTCTCATCTCCCAGCCTATTCAGGCTAAGAACCTGAATCAGATAAAGATGGCCTTGAATTAAAGTGGAGGTTGGGGAGAGTCAAATCCAATGCACAGAGTAACTTTCTGACTGACAAAATCAAATCCTAACTCAAATAATTGGCTCAGGGGGTAGGGGTGTGGGGGAGCCGCCCTGCCTTCATCCTGTCTGCTAATCCCTTGTGATTCACCCTTCACTCTTCACTGTTTACACCCTTCACTGTTTACACCCTTCACTGTTTACAGCTGCCTCTACTCCTTCCTTCAGGCACGCAGTCATTATTCCCTAGTGCTCTCATTCCTCCCCCACCTCAAGTATCTGTGTACTCAGGTGGAGCTCACTCTAGGAACCAGCAGTAGGGACAGTGGGGCCCCAGCTCCCTATGCGTTCTGCCATCCATTGCACTGTGCCTACCTAGAAAGAGCCCAGTCCCAGTTCAAACACAAGTCGCTCCCTCTTGCTGATGTTCTCTGGGGAGAAGGCAAACACCATGTAGTGGACACCGAATAGTGGGATAAGCAGCAGGGTGGACCGGGCCAGCCGTCTGTCAGGAGAAAGCAAGACATCTGCTCTGGGGCTGCTACTGAGACTTGGGGCCAAGGTCATGGTCAGCTCACTGTCTCCCAGAGTTAATGCCCCTGTCCACAGCCCCTTAACACCCTTCTCCCAGAGCAAGTGGCCTGGGAGAGATAGTGGCCACAAGAGCCTGGGGTGCCAGGACACCCTCAAATATTGTGGAAGACAACCCTGATCTTCAGGCGCCCCATCAGGATTCTGCAGAACCCCTCAAAATGTGCATGCAATTTACAGGGACCCCGTAAGTAATGTGCAAAACGCTTGGGAAGGCAAAGTCAGGGCAAAACCTAGAGGGTGAGGTTCACAAGGGTTGGAGAAGTGCTGGGACCTTGAGTGAAGTAAATATTCTTTTGTTGAAGGAAGCTCCACATGCCTGGAGAAGAGCAGCCCCCAAGGGGCCCAGAGACATCACCAGCTTAGACTTGCTTGTCTGAGTCTGGGGCTAGCCAGGGACACTCACTAAGAGTGGTGTTGATGACGGGAGGGAGGGTGGCCACAGAAGACTGAAGAGGGATTCTAGGAAGGACTTATAAGCAATTCCTGGGCATAAACAACTTTCAACTGGGCGAGATGAGGCTGCTGTCTGGGAAACTGAGTCAAAGGCAGAGGAGAATGCTCTGAGGTGGGACAGATAGGGGAGAAAGGGCCAAAGATTGCATGCCTTCTGAGGCAGCTCCCCTAGGCAGACAGTGGGGTGGAGCTCTGTTTCTGAGGGTGCGGGGACACAGAAGCCCATGGTTAGGATACCAAGAGTGTGTGCAATTGTGAGCCCTGCTCTATGGGGACCATCTCTGCCCACCCAAGCAATACTGGTGCCCTGTGGGCTTCCCCAGAGAGCCCAGCCCCGACCTGCAGATACAATAGGCTCCCTGGGCCACACCAACCCAGCTTTTCTGGAGGACTGGCCGCATCCTCTCTGGCAGAGCTCAGTTCCCATGGAGTGGTCAGCAGGCATGTTGGTGGAGTTTGATTTGGGACAATTACACCATGCATCCCTCCCTCTCCCCCATCTGGCCTTTCTGGGAGAGAATGTTCTGTCAACCGCGAGAGCTCTGGATTTCGAGAGAAGCCAAACCATGGAGTCTGTGTGAGGCCCTTGGCTTCTAGCTTCTACTGAGAGAGGAAAAGCAAGGAGAAAGGGGAAGAGGTGAAAGAGAAGCAGAGGAAGAAGGAGGAGTAAACTGAGGAGACCTTCAGGTGGAGGAAGCTCAGCCTAGAAAAGGGGCCCCCTGAATGTGGGTTCCCTCCTGCTCACAGGCAGTGCATTCTGTAGATCCCAGGGTCCCCAGCCCACAGCAAGGCCAACAGGATCTGAGCGGGCCCCTGCTCTGAGCCCAGATGTGATCCTGAGTGGTCTATTTTTTCAGCCTTCCTTACATCTGCGGTCTCTGGCTGCATGAAGGCAGAGCAGTGCCTCACTGATCTCCTTCAGGGAGCCGATACTGGGAAGATGTCTTTTGCGTGAAGGAATCAATGGAGCACATGGGCCTGGTATGTAAGTCTTTGCGTCCTCAAAACTCTAAGTATGTCTCAGACACTCAACTCTTGTTCATCTCTGGGAGTCCACTGCCTGCCATCAAAAGGCAGCAGAGAGTGTTTGTAAAAGGAATGAAAGTTAGTAAAGCAGAAGAAAACGACCGGAAATGCACACACATGGATGTCTCTGGGGCTCCTGTGTGGTCCTACCTGTAGGGGTTACTTTAAAAGAAACACTTATTGAAAGAGCTCAGGAAGGGAAGCTGGCCCAGGAACACACCTGTGGTTGCTGCCTTCTTCCTCCTGGTTTCTCTTCCCACAGATGGGACCATTTTCTGGTCCTTGTCTCTGCAGTCCAAAAAGGGCCCTGGAAACCAAGAGGTCAAACCTCTCCAGCTTCTGTGGTGGCATTAGATGAGAATGTGGGCAACAGTGACCTGCCTTAGCTATAGGGTAGGTATGGGGATGCTAGTGAGGGCATTGCCCAGCACAGTCCAAGGGCAATCAATACCTTCCTTCCTTAGCATCCCTGGCAAAGTCAGGGACTTCTGCCAGGACCCAGGTCATCCCAGTGGTTCCTTTGACCGACAGGAAAGTGGGGACAGACAAGAAGGTTTCTAGAGCCCATGGGTACTAAGCTTCTAAGTCTCTGTACTTCTAAGCTGACTAGAGGCCTTGGAATGGGATATATGATATGAGCCTTATACCATGATTTGATTAAGCCAGAGAGACAGTGACCCAGGGCCTAGGCCTCTGTCCTCCCACCCTGAGGAGCCATCAATGGGCAGAAAAGTCTTAAAATATCAAAAAGAGCTTCCAACAGGCTGCCCAGATTACAGTGGGCTGCCAGAGGGGCAATGGTGCCCTCACTGAAAGGGATGTCCAAGTTGAGGCTAATATTCCAGTCAGACGCTTTGTGACACAGTGCTTAAAATTCCCTGAGTTCAGATCCTAGCTCTGCCAATTGAATGCCCTTGATTGAGTCACTTCAGCTCTCTGTGCTTCAGTATTCTCATCTGTAAAATGGGGACACTGCAAAGATCCATCCTATAGGGTTGTTGTGGGGATTAAGTGAATTAATGCCATCTCACACACGAAGTGCTATAACATTGGAATGAGGTTTCCTGCCCTGTCCCTGGCCCATGCAGGGGGACAGTCTATGAACTAAAGCTCTAAGACTCTTAGACATAATTTTGTAGTTGCAAAGAGTGAGGCCCAGAGAAGTAGGGGACTGGGGCGAAGGCCACACAGGAGGCAGCAGTGGCAGAGACTACGAACTGCTTCTCTGTCTGCATGAGCCAAATCCCTGGATGCTCCCACAATGGCCACAGCTCCATCTCCACACCCTGACCGCCCAGCCCTTGGCCACAAGGCTGCAGAGAACTCACAAGACACACAGACGTCAACATGCAACAGCTGGGGAACAGGGACAGAGTTGGGAGGTACAGGCTGGCTCTCCACTCTCCTCCAGTGGTGGTGGCAGCATGTGCCCCCCTCCCCACCAGGACTCCCGGACACAGCCACGGCCACACACACTTACAGAGTAATGGTGTACAGTTCTGACATCTTGCAAGAGTGCTGCTGAGCCCGCTGTGGCTTGCAGTAGCATTTCTGCACACAGCTGCTGGGTGTGACAAGACTGGCACTTCTGTCAGTGTGGGACATTGGGTAATGAAGAAACTCAGGTAGGGCAAGGGGCAACCCAGTTCACAGGGAGGGTGGGGAAGCAGAGAGTGCGAAGATAGGGCCAGGGCAGTCATAGAGAAAATGAGGAAGCTGAGGGTCAAGACATGGGCAGCTCTGGACAGGGAAATGCACACCTATATGTGGACATGTGGGTGCACTGCTGCATAAGCACTCACGTTGGGACCTCTGATAGGTGAGTGGGCTTAGAGGGAAGATGTGTATTTAGAAAGTGGGCCTGGAGTGGGTCTCACGCAGTGGCCAGAGGCTGCCACTAGAGTTTCTCGGAGTACAGCCTTGTTGAGGTTATTTGGCAGGATGAGAGCTGGAAATTGACACCATAGGCCTCACATACAGCCTAGCACATGCAGCCTGAGCCTTGAATGAGGTCAGTGCTGGGCTTGGTTGTGAAGGTCACCTTAGGTATCCACAGGTCTTTCTCCTCTCCCTCTCCTCTGGCTCATAGCTGCCTCTCTCTGAGTCCCCCCAGGATGTTGGTATCAATGCATACAGGGGAAGTAGAGGTAAGTCAGATTGAATGGACTGTTCCTTCATCTAGACCTGCACTATTCAATATGATAGTCACTACCCATATGTGACTGCTTGAATTAAAATTAACTGAATTAAAAATCTACTTTTCCAGTTGTCCTGACTACACTGTGAGGGCTCAATGGCCACAAGTAGTTAATGGCTACCATATTGGATGGCACAGAGATAGGGCATTTCCACCAGGACAGCCATTTGTTCCTGTCTGCAGGGAGTTCTACAGGACTGCACTGGGCTAGACTACTCCTTGATAAAAGTTCAATGAGCAGGGGCTGAAGGCTGAGAGAAAGTACCTTTGGACACTGCTCCACAGCCTGCAAAAACAAGGAGGTGGGCCCAGCTGCACTGTAGCTCTGCGTTCTACTGGGTAGGGTCCAGAGATTCCATCTCCTCAGAGAGGTCTCGGGCTGACTCTCCATCTCTCTAGTCTTCATAGTCCTGCTTGCGCTTGGGGTGGCACAAACTATGAATACTTGCTTGCTTTCTTTGACACACATATCAGAGATGTATGGAGAGCTGTGTCATCTTGTCAGACTGCAAAAATCATTACTTCACATACCCTCCTCAGGTGTCTCAACTCTGAGGCTCCTTCTACTGGCCAGTGAATTAATAAATCAGATATGGATCTGATATGAGGACAGATACGCATGAGAGACTAGACCCTTGCATTCATAGATTGGCTTTTTGTGATTCTAGCTTTTAAAGAGCAAGTCTGAAGGTACCTGACAGGTGGTAATGTGTCATTTTGCTGAGGTGGCAAGAATCTGTAGTACACACTTCCAAAATGGGGCAAGCCCAGGCATTAAATGAGAGCTTGGGGCTCTCATTTAATAAACAGCATCTTTCAATTTGCACCACACTATGAGGTGGGCACTACAAACCCCATTTTCTAGGAGATGAACACTAAGGTTTAGTTTGATGCTTTGTTACTCAGACAATAGGACCATCAGTGCCAGCACCAACTAAGAGCTTCTCAGAAATGCAGAATCTCAGGTGCCATCGCAGAGCTGCTGGCTCAGAATCTGCATTTTAATAAGATCCCCAGGTGGCCACACACACATCAAAGCAGGAGAAGCCTGGTTGTGAGATATTCATGTATCACAGACATTGCTTCATGAGTCCTCCATGAATGTCAAAGGTCTGTTTTATACACATCCCAAAAGGCAGGCTCAAATAAGTATGTTTTTTTCAATAATTAAAAGAGCTTAACTGAGTATATTAAAATGGTCACTATTCTATTCCTCAAATAGACTGAAAAGTTTGTTAGCCTCTCCTATGACCAGTGACCCCTCAACCTTGGCCTGGGTGAACCACAGAAACCAGGGTCCAGGAGACCCCACCATCAGCTTTTGCTTCCTACATGCCAAGCTCAAACCTCCACACCAGTTCTAAAGCTTCAGCTGTTCCCCTCTGTGACTCTGCTTTCTTTCGTTCCAAGAATGTCCCTACCCCTCTTGAACCCTAGATGTTTCTATAAACACAAACTCCTCTGATTTTTAGAAAGCATGCTAAAGACCATTTAGTGACGAGTTAGCTGGGAAACCCTG
>NW_007249989.1:0-909 GCF_000164805.1 Carlito syrichta
GAGTGAGACTCCAACTCAGAGTAAAAATGAATAAAGGAAACAAAAGATCATCCTTTTATGTATGGGGTTTGAATCATTGTGTACAGACAGAGATCATTTGGGAAGGAGGCCCCAGCCTTGGACCTAGAGTTCCCAAAAGACGGTGGATCAGCAGACAATTGGGCTGTGACTTAGGGAGGCTGAGGTGCGGTACCGCTGGAGCCTGGGAGAAAGAGACCAGCCTGGGCCATGAAGCGAGACCTTGTCACTCCCCAGAACACAAACACTGAAATCTTGCCTGGTGTCATCCGTGGTCCTGGCTACATGGGATGAGGTGGCCTCCATCACGGGTAATTATTTGCATTGCTCCTGCTAACAGAATATGCGAGTCCAGGCTAGGCACCCTGGTTCACATCTGTGTGCCCCGTGCCCTTGGAGCCCGAGGAGGGAGACTGCCTGGACCCAGGGGTGGGAGACCAGACTGGGCAGCATCAACAGACCTCATCTCAGTGTGAAGTTCCCAAAATTGAGTCAGCGAGGTGGCACCTGAAGTCTACACTGCTTGGGGGCCGAATCAGGAGGACTGCCTAAGCCCCACAGGTTGAGGCCCCAGGAGCCAAGATCATGCCACCATGCCCCAGCCAGGCCAATGGAGACATCAGAGACAAAAATATGCATCCCATGTGCATCATGACGAGTGTCCATGGCTCTCCAGTGATAGGTCCGCATGGGTGGGGGAGGATGGCGTGATCAGAAGAGGAAGCAGCCTTCTCCAAGCCCGAAGATGGCAGACCAGTTGACAGGAACCTGAGTTGGCTACGGTGTTGCCGTTCCACTTTGATTGCTCTGTGCCTGACAGCCACCCTAACTCAGGCTGCCTCTTCCGTGAGCTCACAAATGCCTTTGCCATGCAGCACAAGTGTGAAGGGT
>NW_007249989.1:1668-3273 GCF_000164805.1 Carlito syrichta
GGTGACAGGCATTAGCCCTCAGGCCTTCACACCTCTCTCAGGGCCCCACCACAAGGCCAGGTCCCTTCCACTGACCCAGGAACCCAGAGAGGGTGGCAGGAGTTGTCCCCTGAACCCTCCCTCAGGGAGAGCCTGGCACAGGATGTGTCTTGGCTGTGGCGCCCACACCACCACCCACTTCATTCCCCAGGTTGGACTGGCTCACTCATCCCTGGGACTTCCTTGGGGAAAGGGAGGGTGTGACTCTCAAACCTTTGGATAGTGGGGATGGCGGGGCAACTCACGACTGTCTCTTCAGCACACAGGGAGGCCGATACAGGAAGTTGACCGGTGCATGGGAGCTCAAGACTAGGCTGGAAAGCATAGCAAGCCCTGAACTAGAACCCAAGCAAAATCCAGTAACCTTTGGATGAGGGGAGGCCTCGGCATGAGGATAGTCTCTGGCCCAGAGTTCAAGACCAGCGAGGAAGACCAGAATGTCGACTAAATGGGAAGCCTGTGATCACAGCAGTTTGGGAGGACCAGGCTGAGATGATGGCCCAAGTTGGGCAGTTTGAGAGCAGCTTGGGCAAGCTAATGAGGAAAGAAAAGAAAGAAAGAAAGAAAGAAAGAAAGAAAGAAAGAAAGAAAGAAAGAAAGAAAGAAAGAAAGAAATCCATTCTCCTGAACACCTTCTTCCTCCAGTTCTTCCCCCTTCCCTCCCCACATATGAGGCTCCCCAAGCTCAGCAACCTCCAGCCCCCAACCCTCCCAATGGCTGCCCCCTTTGGTGCAAGAGTTCCCGAGTCTCCCTGGCCAGGTTCTTCCGGCACTCCCAATCCCATTTTTCCTGGCTCTAAAGTCAGTCGCCCTGTGAACACACCATGCAGTTGAGAATCTGTGTACGCTTCTGATGTCTTTGGAGACAGAATCTGGATCTGTCACCCCGGTTGGGACCCAGAGACAAAACCATCGTTCTCCACCAGCATCGAAATTGTGGGCTCCAGTAATCCACCGCCTTCAGCTTACGGGTGTGGCTGGGATGATGGGCACCACGACCCAAAGACCCCCAGTTTGGATGGGGTGGAGAGATGGGGTCTCCTTGCATGACCAGGGCTGTCCTGGGCTGCCTTTGGGCTCCTGGACTCCAGCATACTCCTGCCTAAGCCTCCCAGAGCACTGGGATTCCAGGCGTGGGCCGCTGCCTCAGGCCTTCTGGTTCGTTTTCGATGAAGGATTGAGGCCATGCTCAGGGGCTCAGCCACATCATTCCAGCGCTTTTGGAGGCTGAGGCCAGCCAACGGCCCAAGCCCGCATCCTCAGACCCACCCAGTAAGCTCATCGAGACCTCGTTTCTATCTATAATCCCAAATGAGCCAGGTGTGGTGGCCTGTGTCTGCCATTTGGGCTCCTCGAAAGTCGGGGGAAAGGCTCTCTGGAACCTGGTGGATGGAGGCATGCTGGCCGGGAGAGAGCCACTGCCCTCCAGTCTGGGTGACAGAGTGAGACTTCACTCCAAGAAATAAAGGAATAAATGGAAAAAAACAAGAGTATCCATTTGTCTATGGAGTGAGGATCATCATGAACAGACAAAGATCATTTGGGAAAGAGTTTACAGCCTTGAGC
>NW_007249990.1:0-10699 GCF_000164805.1 Carlito syrichta
CTGGAACTATGATCTGCATGCATAGGAACCTCTCTGCTTTGAAAAGTATTCCTTGTTTTGTATTACTTAATTGCCAGAAACATTTTTTTGGTGTGATTCTGAGTCTCACTCTGTTGCCCAAGCTGGAGTGCAGTGACACGCTCATGGCCACTGCAGTCTCGACCTACTGTGCTCAGGCGATCCTTCCACCTCAGTCTTACAAGTAGCCATAACTATAGGCATGAACCACCACACCCAGCTAATTTTTAAAAATTATTTACTACAGAGACGAGTTCTTGCCAAGTTGTCCAGATTGGCCTGGAACCCTTGGGCTCAGCCAATCTGGTCACCTTCGTCTGCCAAAGTGCTAGTATTACAGGTGTAAGTCACCTCATCTGTCTAACATTTTTCAATTAGAAAGACTCCATGTATTGAACATTTGCTAAGGAACTCTTCTTTGGGATCTACTCAAAATTGTTATGGTTCTTCTGTTGAAATTGTACACAATGATGAAAGCATTTTCCTTAATCTACACTTGTGGAATTGATGAGTTGATTTTAGTTGGGTAAGTCACGATTAGAAGCCGTAAAGCTGTATAGATATACCTGACACCAAAAGGGAGCAGAGACCTAGCTCACAGCTTTTTGTTTTGTTTTATTAATGATTGGGTCTCACTCTGTTGTCCAGGCTGGTGTGCAGTGGCATGATCGTGGTTCACTACTACTTCAATTCCTAGGCACGAGTGATCCTCCCAACTTTGTCTCCCAAAAGGAGGGTATTACAGTTGTAAGCCACTGTGCTCATCGTTAACTGTAACAACTACATCTTGTTAGCCTCAGTGTCTCCTGCTTGTAATCTTAGCACTTTTGATGTCTGAGTTGAGAGGATTGCTTTATGCTTAGAGGTTAAGACTAGCCTGGGACAACACATCAAAATCATTTTTACAAAAGCAAAATAATTTAGACCAGGCATGGTGGTTCATGCCATTATATGAGCACTTTGAGGGGCCAAGGTAAGAGGATTGCTTGAGCCCAGGAGTTTGAGATCAGCCTGGGAAACATTGTGAGACTCGTCTTTACAAAAAAATAAAAAGTTAGCTGAGTGTGGTGGCATGCACCTGTAATGACAACTATTAGGGAGGCTCAGATGGAAGAGTCCCTCGACTCCAAGAGGCCAAAGCTATAGTAAACCAGGATTGTACCAATGCCCTCCAGCTTCTGTCTCAGAAAACAATTACACCAACCAAAAACAAACTATTATCCCAGAACTGGTGGAAATGAATACAGTGAGAACTCACAGCCACCAGAATATTGTGTATTAATGAGGAATCTACCCTCCAGACCTAAACACTTACACTGGGCTCCACTCCCAGCATTCGGTATCAAATTTTAACATGAGCTTTGGGGAAACAAACGTTCAAACTAAAGCAATGGTGAAAGGGCTGAACGTGATAGCTTAGGTTTCACTTTTTTTTTTTTTTTTTTACTTGGAGTCTCACTCTGTCACCCAGACTGGAGTGCAGTGGCACATGCTCAGCCACTGCAGCCTCAATCTGTTGGGCTCTGGCGATCCTTCCACCTCAGCCTTCCAAGTAGCTGGAACTACAGGTGTGTGCTACCACGTCTGGTTAAGTTTTGATTTATTATAGAGACGAGGTCTCATCAAATTGTCCAGGTCGGTCTCAAACCTGTGGGCTCAGGCAATCCCCTCCCCTCGGCCTCCCAAAGTGCTGGGATTACAGGCTGAGTCACCAAGCCCTGCCTGGTTTCACTTCTTATAATGTCACCAGTTCCTCTCCCCTGATACCCATTAACCATGAATTCATTAATCTATGAATGGATTAATTAATCAAAAGAACAAAGCCTTCATGACGCAATCACCTCTTAAAAGCCCCACTTCTGATTACTGTCCCTTTGGGGATAAAATTTCAACATGAGATTTGAATGTGACATTCAAATCACAGCATCCCTGATTGCCAATTAATTGTAAAGAAAAATGTTGTCATCTTGGGTCAGATGAGGGGGATTTCAAATGGACACCTTTAAAAAATCTAGAAAAAAGGGGTTTATGGATGCATTTCTGTCTTGGACTAAGTATATGTCTCCTATCTGCAACTTTCACCATTATGAATCTCCACAGCTCTTTCAATCTTTTGAAAGTGAAACCCCAGGCCAAGTGCAGTGGCTCATGCCTGAAATCCCAGAACTTTAGGAACCCGAGGCAGGTTTAAGAGTTAATTGTTTAAGAGTTTGAGATCAGCTTAGGCAACATAGTGCCACCTGGCTCTATAAAAAAATAAAAAATAAACAAGTCACCTAAGACTTCTGAAAAACCCTAAAGTAGACATGTTTCTAATGCTTGAAAAGTATTTTTCTGCATTACAGCCACTTATATGGGAAGATCTCTTTAAATATCAACAAGTTTGCATATTTACAAGTCCATTTTATGCATTACTCTAGCAGCCCTACACAATTTTTTTTTATCAGTCAGTATTTCTCATGATCACTGGTGCAAAAATTTGGGGCAGCATGTTAGCATTCTGAATCCAGCTACAAATTTTAAAAATACCTTATGACCTTGTGGAGTGTCAGGACTTCAATACTGGTTTGGCACTTGAAAATCAATCCATATTATCTACCATATTAACAGAGCAAGGAGAAAAATAGTATGGTAATCTCAGTAGATGCAGGAAAACATTTTAGAAAGGATACACCCCTTCATATAAATGCTTAGTTAATTTGAAAACATGAACTCCCTTAATTTGATAAAGCATATCTGTAAGAGATCCCCAACTAACATCCCACCTAAGGGTGAAATGTTGCAAACCTTCTCTTCCCAATATTGGAAAAGGAAAGCAATGTTAACCAGTATAACTGCTTTTCAAATTTTACTGAAAGTCATATCCAGTAGATTAGGTTGGTGGGGGAAGATAAGAGATAAAGCTTCTTGAAAGGGTAAACTGAGGCATGGTGGGCTGGAACCATGGGAAAAACTCTAGATTGAAACAACGATGAAAGTAGAAATAGATAGAATTTATTATTCATTTTTCACCGAGGGAAAGGGGACCAACACTCCGAGGCAAGTGTGGTAAGTGTGGTTGACAGGATAAAGACTGTGAGTATTCAAAAGCTCTAAAGCAAGTCTCTAAAGCCAAAGGGCTTAGACCTGGAGGAGGTCTGGGCCAAAAGAACTGTACAGAGTTGCATTCTTCAGTTTCTATAGCAGTCACATGAATCTAGTATCTTGAAATTCCCATGCATCAGCGTTCCATGACCTCAGGTTGTGGGCTGGAGGACTACATTGACTAACAATATACCAGTAAACCAGCTTCCAGGTGATGTGCAGGAGGCTGTCATGGGAAGCTGATAAAAAAGGATCAATATTACTGCCTATAGATAAATTGTTAACAATCTGCACATGCTCAAGGGGTTCTGTATAATCACTAGTTTCTAAAACTAAAGCAGTTTTCTTATTAATGATTAAAAGGCCAAAGGACCTATATATTTCATTCTACAAATCTTAATCTTGTTGAGAAATTTTGGAAAATTATGTGAAATACGTGATTTGGAGACAAGAAACTCTATGACATGTCAGCCTAATAAGAAGAGAGTCTTTCTAAAAGAAAATAATACTTACTTAGGAATAGGGCATTGTAATGGAAAGATGTGTGACTGATGAACTCTGTGTATATACAGGGAGGTATGGGAAAACAAAATTTTTAAAGGAAAAATAAGTAAGATCACATAATTGTTTTGAAATAATTATCCTTGACTCTAAAATTCAGGACAAGAATGATGTGAATCAGAGGTTGGAAAGGCATTTACTGGGCAGATGTCTTTGAAGAAGACCTGTTCCCATATTCTACATTTACTTTTTTTGTGTAAATTTAGGATGGACTTTGTGCCAGGTTGTTCTTTTTGCAGAAACTTTTGAGATCATTTTGGTATTAGGCATATAACATGAAAATGCTGTCTTTATAGCCTTCCCCAGTCCTACTTGTCAGGGTTTTATTTCTTTTGTTTTGTTTTGTTTTGTTTTCTTTATAACATGGGTATCTCCATTTTGATTCTGACAACTTTTGCGAGTAAGATATCTGAGATATTTTTCATTAACTTTTGTTGATTTTCATACAAATTTCTCCCTAGAGGTCTGATAATTGTCCAGCATACTGCCAATGAAATGTGGAAAGTTAGTGTTTTTTTACCTAAGCAAAGAGCATTAGGTAAAAACAAAAACAAAATAAAAGAAACATATCCTGACATTTGGAAGTTGGCTGGATCATGACATTTGAATACACAAGATATATGGGAAGGGAACAAAAAGAAAATGCTGAAAATCTCATGATGCTCTAGGAGGCCCAGACAGGATGTTTGTTTTGGGCCAGGAGTTTAAAGTTGTAAAGACTTTTGACTGCACCACTGCACTCCAGCCTGGGTGATAGAGGAAAATCTTGTTTCTTAAAACCAAGCAAACAAGTCTAGTGGAAAAACTATAAAACTATATTAAGAGACTCTTAAAAATACCTAAATCAGTCAAGAATGATTGAAAAATTATCTTGGCTGGGCTCAGTGGCTCAGCCTGTAATCCCAGCACTTTGGGAGGCTGCAGTGATTGGACTGCATAAGACTGCAGGCAACTCGTCTCTAAAATATCAAATCAAATCAAATCAAATCAAATCTGGGCATGGTAGCACACACCTGTATTTTCACGTAATTTGAAGGTTGAGGTGAAAGCATCAACAGAGGCCTAAATCAGTCAAGAATGATTGAAAAATAATCTTGGCTGGGCTCAGTGGCTCAGCCTGTAATCCCAGCACTTTGGGAGGCTGCAGTGATTGGACTGCATAAGACTGTAGGCAGCTCGTCTCTAAAATATCAAATCAAATCAAAAAAAATCAAATCTGGGCATGGTAGCACACACCTGTATTTTCATGTAATTTGAATGTTGAGGTGAAAGCAGGTCGACACTGGGGTTGACATGAGTGTGCCACTGCACTCCAGCCTTGTGACAGAGTGTCCAAGTCAAAAAAAAAATTATCTTAAAAAATCTAAATTCATCCTCAATTGTTATATATTTTCAAGACATTGCAAGTGCCAACACTGGATTTTAGTAAACAAAAGTAAGTTGAGTTTGTAAGTCACATGGAAGATTAAAGGAGCATAAGAGTATGTAACTGAAGAAAAAATATGGGAAGGTAAATTTTACTCTGTGTGAAAGCTATTGTAATTAAAAATGTACATAGTAATTAAATAATTATAGTAATTAAGATAGCACAATATTTGTGCAAGAAATACATAACTTTTGTACAGATATAGAACTGACAGACATAAAACAGACCCATAATTTTGTAGAGCTTTAGTATGTTAGTAAAAATAGGTGTATATGTTCATAGCTAGATCTCTCCCTCCATTTCCCCTGCCTCTCTCTCTCGCTGTCTTCCTGTGTCCTCCTCTCTCTTTCACCCCCTTCTAGGTAAATAAAAAACAAAAACCTGTTTGACAAATTGAGCTAGGAAGTACTTACCTACATAAAAGAATTAAATTAGATCTCTGTTCAAATCTCACATACTGCCTGACCACCATCTTCATTAAGGACATGCATTTTATATACAATACTTTAAAATTATTGATAAAAACATAGTTTTTTAAAAAAATATCAACTCGGCATAAGAATGGTCCCATAAACAAGTCACAAAAACATAACTATAAAAGAAAAGATCGATGAACCTTATTCTGCAATATTAGGAACTTCTCTTCCTTTACCGACACCTTTATCGACACGTTTAAAAAATGTGAAAGAACATTTACAAACCAAGATATGATATTCTGAGTCAGAAAACCTATAAGTAGTATAAGTTAAAACTCATGCAAATTATTCTAAAATATTTTAAGAATCCAAGAAAAATGAGCTAATGATATGATAAGGTCTCACACAAAAAAGAAAATAGATACAATGACTAAAAATTCAATTAATGATCAGATTAATGTATAGAAAGGTAAAAATTAGATGTTATTTCTACCTCTTTAATCAATAAATGTTAAAATACCTGACAATATCCTGTGTTTGAGAACATGCGGAACATAGGAGTTTTTTATGTATTGTCTGTAGGATTGTGTATTGGTACTGACAATTTTTTAAAAAATCTGCTGTTTTACGAGTCTGCAAGTCACAAATCTCAAAATCTACTAATTTCATTTCATGGTACATTCCCAGGAGAAAATCTTGCCCAGGAGAAAGAACAGCGCCTGCAGTAGACGCCGATGCCGCCACCTTCGAGGAGTCCAGATTGCGCGCAGCTCCTCCACCTCCATGACTCTTTCGGCCCTGGCTTCCCAACCAGGGTCTCGCTGGCATCTCGGCTCTTTGTGGAACCGGTGGTTTCCCACCAGCCCTTTAGCCAGGAGCACTGAGCCCAACTTTTCTTGTTCATAGGATTCGTACGTTCTCTGGTTCTTCATCCTAGAACCGCTGCTTTCCCCAGACTCGCGTTTCAGGCTTGCAGCACCGCGATTTGCACCAAGCAGGCGCCCTTTGAGCGCTGTCGCTGGTGGGGCTTGGCCGGTGGCAGCGCTTGTCTCACTGAGTTGGCACTTTCTGGATGGAAGCAGCGTCCAATCTTCCAAGCTCCGATGTCTCTCAGAGGGCAGTTTCCTAGTGGCAATACCTTAATTGTATTAAAAAGAAAGTTCGTCGTTGGTTACACCGCTCGTTGCTCAGGGCCAGCGTTTGCTGTGTCCCAGCACCCGCACTTTCCCGGCTTTCATAATTGAACAAGCTTTGATTGGACAAGAGACTGATTTCTGTAACTCTCTCCTGATAAGAGGCCAATGACCGTGGACTGGTTTTGGCCACTTTATAGAGTGCTGTAATGTCCCTGAACCACCTTTTGCTACATATGGCCTAACTGCAATACATTTAAATGGTAACTCTCCATTCCAAAGTGAGCATGGGAGCTATATAACATGAATGTTTGCTTACTACTCATGTGCGACCCCTTCATGAATATACACAGCTCTTACTTTACCTGTGGAATTTGTATACATGCCCACCAGTTCAATATCAACGTCTGCCTCATTCTTCTCTCCCTCAAAGTTCAAGACTTATAAATAACATAGGAGCATACTAAATCCAGCAATATCTGTTTAAAAATGCATATTTTTACATAAAATATATATATTTTAAAATACATTGCGATTTAAGTGGGATTTATTCTAGGACCGTGATGTTGATTTATCATTTATATGATAATTTCACTTTACCTTTTATAAATTCAACTTATCTTCATAAATAAAACAAAAAAGATCTAGCAAATTAGAAAAAGTGAATTTCCTTATTTATTTAAATTCTATCTATAAGACCTATAACTAATATTTTTCCTAATGGTGAAATACTGAAAACCTTCCACCCTGGGAATTGCGGCAAAAAAATTGGGCTGTTTCTTATCATGGGTAATAGTCAACATTTTACTGAATGTGATATCCAGGGTATTAAGGGTGTGAGGAGATGTAAAAATGGTGAAGATGCTAAAGGAATAAATAAATGCTCATCTTTTTATTGCAGAAGGCTTAATTTTATATATTTCTGGAATGTATAAACAAATTTTTAAAGAGAATAAGTGATTTTAGATGGTCATTGGATAAATAGTTAATGTTTAATTTGATTTCTTCCAAATATAGACTCTGAGATTATAAATTGAATAAAATGCATGCAACCTATGGAGACAACTCAGGCTTATATGTTATATGTACTATATACTGCACTCTTATAATAATCTAGATAAAATGTTATGAAGAAATTTGTAAGAAGGAGGAAATATATTTACTATTCATCTAGTGGCATTGGATCATCATATATTTTCATTCTCATCATTTTCACACTTAGTACACTAAGGAAGTGGAGTAAGAGACGGGGTTGGTCATGCTGTCTTAGGGATAGCAAAGGTGGAGGAGGGGGAATGGGGAGGCAGAATATACAGGCACATTTGGCATAACTTTTATTGAAAACAATGTGCTCATAAGTGGACCCAGAGTTGAAACCTCTGTTGTTCAAAGGCCGACTGTGGTTTATTTCAAAGTTACAAAGAATATCACTAAGAAGGAAGGAAAGGAATAAAGTAAGTGGAAGCAACCAATAGAGGGTGAATCAGACCATCTTCCGTTGTGGTTCAGGATTCAGCTGACAAGCAAGTCTCAAGAGAGTTAAAAGTAAGTTAAAAGGCTGGTCTTGAACTCCTGGTCTCAAGTGATCCTCCCACCTTGTCCTCTCAGATTTCTGGGATTACAGGCCTGAGTCACTGTGTCCAGCTTGAATGCCTTGGAATTACAAGAGGAAATCCTCCCTAAATTGGAATATATTTATAAAAATTGTGCGTTCTTTCTTACGTGCTTAAACTTGAGTCACCTTCAAAGTACTCTCATTTTGATGCAATTCATCCATGAGAATGCTTTTTCTGCTGCTCTAAAATAGTTTTTGAACTGGTCAATTTTTATTTTTATTTTTTTGCATCTGCCATTTTTCATTTCATCCCTCCAATATCGGCAAAATATGTCCTTTCAGGATTATTCTTTTCCAGGGAAACAGACACAAAAGCCACTTGGGGTGAGATCTGGTGAATCGAAAAGCTGGAGCCTTGGACACATCATATTTGAACATGCCAAATCATGTTCAGTATGATTTGAACATCATACTGAACACTCAGTTCAATGTGGACAGGGTGTTTGCACAAATTACACATTATGAAATGGGCATAGATGTTCAAAGAATCTCAAAAAAAATTCACTGAAGGAGAACACAGCCTCTCACAACACTAGCTGGTACATTGATTTTGATGTGATCCTAGAGCACTTACCTAGTGGGGAAAGCCTATACTACAAGGTGCCCACCCTCCAAAATGTAATTCCAGTTTCGGGGTTTGCCCCTCATAGATGCTTGTTGTTGAGGGCTAAAGGCAAGGCAGATCTCTCACCCTTGCATGTATTTTAGTCATTGCAGCATGGAGCTAGGAAAAGACTTTCCTCTTGTGGTGGGCAGAAGACAGCCATAGCCCTCCTGGCATGTTGCAATGGAGCCTTCCTAGAAGGCCAGTGGCAGAGGAGCTCTTGTGTTTGGTCTGGAACCACAGCAGGATCCATGGCTATTTCTGAATATAGAACGTTTTCTTGCTCGTGCCTCTTATAACCCAGGCTAGCTGTGCCTTATCCCCTCAGGGCTTTCTAGCTGTCACTGGGTTCAAACCTATTTATGTTCCCCACCCTTCCAACGACCTAGATATCATGTTACAGTATTGACCCTTTTGCTATCCTTCTCTCAGAGATAAGGCTTCCACATTTTCCCCATAAACATTCCAAAACATGCTATTTCTCATTTTCTATCTTAAGTATCTACTCGTTCTGTTATTGTCTTACTTTGGTTCCATTTTTCTTTAAATTTTCTCTTGTTTTTATCAGCCTGTGGTTTCATTCAATTCCAAACCCACTTCCAGTGATGGTAAAGGGGAGGCATTATGCTCACATTCTGATTTTCTCATCTTCAAATAAGCAACCACAAGGATCCTGGAGAAGTCTGTATTCAAAATGACCTCTGTGTGCTGACTTTTCTTTCTGGAGATATGACGAGGTCTTCACAATATTTCACAGAGATGTGTTACCTACCATTGTATCCAGTTAGTGTAATATGGAGTGATGTCCACTTCTACAAAGTTTCTTGTGCAGATTGTTGACTCCATTCAAATGAATGCTGTGCTTCAACTACCATCAGATTGGTGATCATAATGACAGTCATCATGGATCACATTTCTTTCTGCCAGGAACGGTCTAGAAATACACTTCTATCATGGGATTGTGTCCGTAAAGCCGACTGGTCCAACTTAAACACCCGTTGGCTTTCATAACATAGCAGGGTTTTTTTTTTTTTTAAGCGTTCAAAAATTTGACAAGTCACTAAGGATCACTCCTCTAGAAAGGCGCAGAAGAGCTCTGGAGCTCAGTCACTGAAGTTTTCACTTTGGCTACTTGTTATGACTCAGACGTCTGCTGAAAATGAAGATTTTGACATTGAGACACTGAGCTGCAGAAATCACCAGGAGGACAGTGAAAGTCTCCTAAGCACTGCCCTGTGTTCCACCAAAAGGCACATCCCTCTGAGGCATCCCTCTAACCCGCTGTTCTCCAAGCATTCCACCTCCTGGGTACTTGCCTTTCAGTCTCTGCAGCAGAGCTCGAAGAAGGGTTGAGGATTTTCTCCACTTCAGGCAAATCCTTGTTCTCCAAAGTACTTTGCCCCACATGTTCCCCTTGGCTCCCAAGCTTTGGTTCCAATGTGGATGTCATCTTGCATCAGGATCATAAGCCTTTGGACAATTTCCTCTGAGATGATTGCATGGGTTCCATCTGACTGCATCTGGGGAGGGTCCTCTGATGCAATTAGTTCCGGATTGCCCATCCCCACCCAGCAGACTCCTTATCCATTCCTGCTTACTCTTTCTGCACCAGGAGTATAAAAAACCCCAGTGAATCATACGCCTTTGGGAGGCTGAGGTAAGTGTATTGCCTGAGCCCGTGGGTTCGAGACCCGCCTGGGCAGCGAGACCTCATCTCTACAATAAATCAAAAAAAAAAAAAAAAAATCAGCCGGGCGTGGTAGCGCATGCCTGTAATTCTGGCTACTCGGAAGGCTGAGGCGGAAGGATCGACCGGAGCCCAGCAGGTCGAGGCTGCGGTGG
>NW_007249991.1:0-932 GCF_000164805.1 Carlito syrichta
TGGCTCAGCCTGTAATCCTGCACGTTTGGGAGGCTGAGGTGAGTGGATTGCCTGAGCCCGCGGGTTCGAGACTTGCCTGGGCAACTTGGCGAGACCTCATCTCTACAATAAATCAAAAATTAGCCGGGCATGATAGCGCATGTCTGTAGTTCCAGCTACGTGGAAGGCTGAGGCAGAAGGATCACCGGAGCCCAGTAGGTCGAGGTTGCAGTGGCCCGGAGCAGCCATTGCACTCCAGTCTGGCAACAGAGTGAGACTCCAACTCAAAAAATAAATAAATAAATAAACACTATCACAAAATGATGTAGAAAGAAACATGTCTTCAAGAACCTGCCATAATGTATCAAAATTGGTTTATTGTTAGTAACAAATGTACTATACTAAGAGCTTGATCATAGAAGAAATTCGGTGTAAGGAAGGAGAATTCTCTGTATCTTGTCGATGTTTCTTAAATCTAAGACTGTTCTAAAAATAAAATCTACTATTAAAGAGTACAAGAATACAATCATGCATGCCAAGGATGAAAGCAGCTCCAAACCAAATCCCACTGAAGGGTCAAAAAGACTTCAAAAGCATGATTTTCTTATCCATTATTTATAATATTTTGAAAACATGCAATCACTGGACTTTTAGTTATCCATTATTTTATAGAATTTTATTCACATCAATGGATAAACTTTATTGTTTCTTTTGCATTTAAATGGTATTTATCTTCAGTCTAGGTGATACAATGACATGGTTCAAAGTATGAAAAACATTCACAGTAAAAAGTCTACTTCCCAGACTCAGCAGCCAGTTCTTAATGCTTTGCATATCTTGCCAGGTAGCTCACATGCCTGCCAGGAAAAAACATATGTAGTTGTATATTTTTTTCCTTTTTTGGACAAATGCCTGCATACTATAGCACATAGCTGTTCTGAACTTTGCTTTTT
>NW_007249991.1:2435-3785 GCF_000164805.1 Carlito syrichta
AACTTGGGGTTTGATCAGGAATTGGTTGCCATTTCCAATTTCCATAAGGGTGTCTCCTGCAACTTCTTATACTTTAAGATTTTACGTTTAGGTCTCTGATCCATCTAGAGTTGATTTTTGTGTATGGGGATAGGTAGAGGTCTGGTTTCAAACTTCTGCATGTGGTCAACCAGTTTTCCCTGTACCATTTACTGAGCAGCCAACAGATACATGAAGAAATGTTCAACCTCACCAGTCATCAAATAAATGCAAATTAAAGCTACACTGAGATACCACCACTTAACTCCAGTCAAGATGGCCATTATCAATAACTCAAAAAACAACAGATGCTAGAGAGGATGTGGTGAAAAGGGAACACTTCTACACTGTTGGTGGGAGTGTAAACTAGTATAGCCTCTGTGGAAATCCATGTGGTGATTCCTAAGAGTTATACAAATCAACCTTCCATATGAACCTGCAATCCTCCTCCTGGGAATATACCTGGAAGAACTCAAATCACTCTATAAAAAAGATACATGCACAGTTATGTCGATCGCAGCATTTTTCACAATAGCAAGAACGTGGAACCAACCATGCTGCCCATCAAAAGGGGACCGGATTAAAAAAGTGGTACATATACATGATGGAATATTACACAACCATAAAGAAGGATAAAATTATAAAATTTGCAGCAACCTGAATGGACTTAGAGTCTATAATACTGAGTGATCTCTCACAGAAAAAAAGAACTAAGTATCACATGTTCTCACACATAAGTGGACCATGAACAACTGTCTTAATACTGTAAGAAAAGGATTTATTTTAACGGGAAACTGCGGTGGCATGGGGAGATGGGGAGGTGGGACTGGCAGTAGCGGAAACTGCCTGGGGAAGGGGGACATGCCTCATCCACCAGGGGACCTGCTCAATGAATATTTGTATGCCTAACCCCGAATTGTACCCACAATTTTAAAATAAAAAAATAAATTATAAAAAAAGTGAACTACATAGTACACAGACACACACACATATGTAGTGTATTCATGTATACTAATATGTCTATTATATATGTATAGATGTGTGCATTTCTTTTTATGTTTTATTTCTTTGAAAAGGAATATCACCCTGTCACCCAGGCGGGAGTGCAGTGGTGGTGCAGTTCTGGGTGGCTCACCATGGCCAAAGTTCTCAGCGCACCACAGTCTTGACCTACTGGGTTCAAAAAATCCTTCCGCCTCAGTCTCCTGAGTAGCTGGGACTATAGGCATATGCCACCATGCCCAACTTTTTGTATTTTTTGAAGAGATGAGGATTCACCATATTGTTCAGGCTACTCTTGAACTCCTGGGCTGGTCTCAAATGCCAAGGCAA
>NW_007249991.1:4388-12308 GCF_000164805.1 Carlito syrichta
TGTACTCCAGTCGGGGCGCAGAGTGAGACTCCAACTCAAAAAAAAAAGAAGAAGAAAGGCTTATGTTGTTTATCTAAAAAACTATATCCAAAAGTATTCTGTCTAGAAGAACAGGCCTAAACAAGACCACATGCAGATGAACAGACAACATACAGGAGACTATTAAGCAAAAAAAACAAACAGGAGTTCAGCTGCTAACATCAGTCTACACGAGATTCAAGGCAAATTAGAAAGGAAGAGGAGGGCACTTTGTAATTTATATGAGTACAACTCACAGTGGAGGATCTAACGATCATGAATCTTTATATTTTAATCCTATGCATTAAACTAAAACTGCAGGAATCGATGGGAATGTAATCATGGTAGGGAATGTTAACACACACATCCAGTTCCATAACAGATCAAGGAGACCGGAAATAATGGAGACTGCTCACTAAATGTCATGATGAAAAAGAACATTTACATTAATGTGTGTTAATCTCTACCAGCTGGATACAAGTACAAATAGGACATTTATTTTAAAATGTGTCTGAAATTACACCAGAAACATGACTTCAATAATTCCCCAAATAATCAAAGTAACCACATTCTTTAATTATAATGCTAAAAATTAAAAGTATTGTTTCTATAAAATAAAACAAAACCTACCAAATATGTTAACATTATTTAAACACACTCTTAAAGACCCTCTGGGTCAAAGATAAAATTGAAACTAAAATTAAAAAATATGCTTAATGTAACAATAACAGTAACACTAAAACTGTGGGATAAAAAAAGTTTTACATACAGAAAAATATACACTTTAAGCACTTTCATTGTTAGAATAAAAAATATGAGTAAAAATTAGTTATGCATTCAAAGCAGAAGTTACAAAAAAAACAAAATGAAAATCTATAAGGAGAAAATAATTAAAAAACAAAAATTGCTAAATAATTTAAAAATCATAAAATTAATACAAAAGTTTCTTAAATGTTATTATGTTATTTATCCATGTTTGTCATTAATTCCTTTAATTAATAAAACTAGTAAAATAATTAAACTGCCTAATAATAATGACTTTCATTATGAAATATTCATTTCTTTTGTTGTAAACAATTCTTTGATTCTTGAAACATATGGAATGGCACACTTAGCTTTATCTCATTTGGAACTTATTCCTAGGGTCCTAAATGGAAATGTCTGTGAATGAATGTCCTTCTTCTTAGTGTAACTGAGTTCTTGGATGGCAAGGGGAAAGAAAAATACAAAAAACACCTGACTCTGGCACCGCTGAAAGGGAGTGTGCTGGTTGCCTGCCTGTCTATGACTCCTGGCTAGTGAAAGCTCCAGAGACAGATTTCGCTGTAAGAGGATGAGACACCAGGGCAGTCTCAGGGATCAAGCAGCAAGAACTAATTAAAAAGTCTCATCAGTTTGTAGAATAAATACCTGCCAATTTTTCTTTTCTTTTTCTGTCCTTGTGCCATTCTACTCAAGACATAATGATCTAGGGGCTTTTAATTACGTTCCTTAGCTAGCACAGGGCAGAGTGATTGAGTTTCAACACACAAAGAATGAGCACAATGGAGAAAGACGTAATTCACTGAGAGATTAGGATGTTGCTCATCAAAAGAGCCAAGAGCACACCTGGGTGGGGCCAACTAACTTTCGTTGTACTCCATATCCTTTTCCAGACTCCTGTCCCATGAGTTTCATTATCATCTATATTCTAAACATCTTCAGGTCTGTACTTCAATCCTCCTCAAGCTTCAGACTTTTGTAGTCTGCAACAAATTTCTAAGTTGGTAAACAAGAGCATCCCAAACACCCCATGTCCCAAATGATACTGACTTCCCATTCCTCCACTCCACTTCAGAGTGGCTCTTGGCATGGTCATGGGGATTATGAGTAGAGACTGTGAGAAAGCAGACTACACTTGATGCTGCACCACTGGAAAGACTCGGGAAAGGTTTCAGGTAAAGCGGTGTCTGAGACAAGACTCAAGGGCCATGATAAGGTGACCTGGGAGTGAATAAGAGAAAAAAAGAGGCCCTGGAAGGAGAAGACAATTTCCTCAGCAGTGTCTGTGACCAAAGGGGCTGATGTCAAAAGAGTACATGAAATACCTGAGATGGGACAGCATTGGAAGAGTGAGCATGTGTGAGTGTGTAGGCCAGAACAATGAGGAAATTAGGTAAAGTACCCAGAGATACTGGCTAGTAGAGCATAGTGGGCGTGGGACCCATATGGGGAGAGTGGAAAATATATTGGGGAAGAAATTTGTCTGTCAGACTTAAATTTTGACAAATTTTCTGGACACAGTGGCTCATGCCTATAATCGCAGCACTTTGGGTGGTAGAGGCGAGAGGATTGGCCTGAGCCTGTGGGTTCAAGACCAGCCTGGGCCACTTGGTGGGACCTCATCTCTACAGTAAATAAAAAAATTAGCTGGGCATGGTGGTACACACCTGTAGTTCCAGCTACTTGAATGGCTGACGTGGAAGGATCACCTGAGCCCAAGAGGTTGAGACTGCAGTGGCCATGAGCATGTCACTAGGTGACAGAGCGAGACTCTGATTCAAAAAAAAAATTGACAAATTTAGTATAAATTGGTAAGAGATTGGAAGCAAAACTAACTAAGAAACTAGTGTAATGATCCAGCTGAGAATGATTGCATAATAGTTTAGGGAAAAGCCAGTGCAGAGACAGGAAGGGAATCATTTCTTATTTTGTATTTATTATTTTTAAAGATTGGGTCTTACTGTGTTGCCTGGGCAGGACTTGAACTCCTGGCTCAAGGAATCCTCCTGCCTATGCCTCTTGAGTAGCTGGGACTACAGCTGGCAAGGAGAATTATTTTTAAAAACCCCTTCAGAGACTACATTTCCAAAACTTGGGAATGAATTGGGTATTAAATGGAAAAGGAGTTTCTGGCTTTGAAACAGAGTTAATGACTGTTGGTGATGTCATTAATCCATATTAGAAATATAAGAGGAAAAAGGCGGTAGTGGGGAAAGAGTGAAAGTTCATATTTTGAAACTTTTAGTTTGGAGTTCCAATTAGGAAAGTCCCGAGGCCTATTGGATAGATGGGTTTGCAGCTCAGGTCAGGGGACTGAGTTAGGGATAGTGATTTGGGAGTCACAGAATTGAACAGCTGCTAGAAAGTAGACTGACAGAACCAACTGTGCCACCCATCAAAACTGGATCATATGAAAAAATATGGTACATATACACACTGGAATACTATGATATTATGCAGTCGTTAAGAAGGACACAGTTATGGACTTTGCAGCAACTTGAATGGATTCAGAATCTATAATACTCAGAAACAAAGAACAGAGTACTATATGTTCTCATTTACCATAATACCATAAGAAAGGGATTGGCAATAGCAGGATACTGCCGAGTGGGCTGGGGACACAACATCAGTAAGGGTCCCTGATCTCAAATCAGGCAAAGTGGGGACCAAATGGAGACCCTGACTTTGCCTGTTCAATGTCCACGTGCACACCTAATCCTGAATTGTACCCCACGTCTTTAAAATAAATTAAAAGGCAGACACTACAAATGTAGCTTAAAGTTTGAAATGACTTTTATTGGCTTTTCTAGAATGGGACACCATCTCAGTTTATAAATTAGAATGAGTATTCTGGTGAGCTGAGCAGAGGGGCTGGCTTTACAGGCAGAAAAGGGCTGAGGGAGGTAGACAGGAAAGGGAGGCAAATCAGTCATTTCAAAGATCTCTTTCTCTCAGGTTAGTGCAGAGGTGCGCTTTATCAAGCTGGTTCAAGTACACTGGGCCCCTTCTGACTGGCTACTGTGAATCTCCTGTTTTGGGAAAACTGGCCTGTCTTGAAGTTCAGTGTGGTTACATGTTTGATCTGGTCTGTGGGGGCCCAGAATGGGAGTTCAATCAAAACAATGGACTCTTATAAACCTTGCTTAACATAGAACAGGAAGGTGAGTGCTAACATCAAAACCTGAGGGACAGCTTTTAGAAGACAGTCAGAGAAAGGGGCCTAGAAGGAAGACAGGGAAGTATAACCTAAGAGTTCGGTGTAGACAAATGTGGTATCTAGGAATTCAAGACAGCTGAGCTTTTTATTATTTTTTGAGTTGGAGTCTCACTCTGTCACCCAGGCTGGAGTGTCCTGGCCCACTCATGGCCACCACAGCCACAACTCGCTGGGATCAGGCGATCCATCCACCTCAGCCTTCCAAGTAGCTGGAACTGCAGGTTCATGGTATGACACCCAGCTTATTTTTTGATTTATTTTAGAGATATGATCTCACAAAGTTGCCCAAGCTGGTCTCAAACCCCTGCATTCAGACAATCCTCTCACCTTGGCCTCCCAAAGTGCTGGGATTACAGGCTTGAGCCACTGTGTCCAGCCAACAGGTGAGCTTTTAAAGTGAAGCAACCAGAGAAGTAAAGCTCTTATACTTGGGCTTGGCAACGAGCTTATTTTCATGCTTTGGAAAAACATTTTCAATGGGATGATGGAGACCATGTTCATAACCAAGAAGACTAGATGGCACTTAAAAGAGGTACACAAGTCAAGGAAGAAGAGTTTTATTTTCTGATTTGGTTTTGTTTTTTGAAGCTGGAAAGGAAATAGATATGGTACATGCTGATAAGGAGTAGAGATTAAAGGTTGAGAAATAGAGCAGGGAGGTGTAGACTTCTGAGTTAGTGGAAGAAGACAGAACCCAGAGCATTCCTAGGATGACAGAATTCAGTAGGAGGTATCGGCCTCACAGACTACTTCCCTATAAGAACAGGAAAGGGGAAAGGGCCAGCCTAGTGGCTCAGCCTGTAATCCCAGCACTTTCGGAGGGAGAGGCCAGTGGATTGCCTGAGCTTGTGGGTTCGAGACCATCCCGGGCAACTTGGTGAGACCTTGTCTCTAATCTCTACCATAAATGAAAAATCAGCTGGGGGTGGTAGCATGCACCTGTAGTTCTGGCTACTTGGAAGGCTGAGGCAGAAGGATTGCTGGAGCCCAGCAGGTCAACGCTGGGGTGGCCATGGTGTGCCATGGCACTCCACCCTGGGCGACAGAGTGAGACTCCAACTCAAAAAAAAAAGAAAAGAAAAGGGGAAGGATGCATGTTGGTGGGACATTTCTGTCGTGTTGAGCTTATGGCAGTGAGGAGGCTGCGGACAGTCCTCTGTCCCTGCAGAGTTTACTATCGGGAGAGAAATATGCATGGCTTGGGGTAAGGACTTGGAGAGAGTGGAAAATGTCTGAAGAATCTCTTGATGAGGGTACAATAAATGTGGCTGAGGAAATCAGGCAGAGTGTCCGATGACCAGAGTTAGACCCTGCAATCTAGAGTGGCACCAGTCTCTAAAGTGGGGGCATTATTTTCCAGCAGCTCTGATTCTTCCATGTGAGAAGGCAGAAAAGGTAAATATTTAATTTATAACAAAATAGGATTTGAGCATGACCAAGTTTTGAGACATAATAAGAGAGTCTTTGAAGTGATATATGATGAAGAGTGTTATTTAAATTTAAAATGTCATGGTACCATTCCTCGTGGCAAAGTCCAGGGGGAACTGTGGCTGAAATGAAATTAAAACCACTGTCTCTCAAGATGAGAAGACCAACGAACTTAGAAATCGGGTTGCAGAGTGTGTCAACCACATGGCCCTGAGGTCATTCTTGATGATGCAGCAGGATTCAGGGTGGAGAAGAAAGTGCCCTGGGTTTTAAACCTCCAGAGAATCAAGTAGAATGGCAAGGACCCCACCGATGATAGCAATGAGGCAGGTGAGAAGAGGCCTTCATGGAGGCTGTGGGCCTCCCAAGGACCAGGACTTCACATGCAGGCAATGGGATGATCGTGGAAGTGGCCATTCTGAAGTGCTCAGTTTGGAGAGCAGCTGCCTCCATGCAAAGTGTTGTAGACACAACTCCAGGCACAGTGGACATCCACTTTTCAGTCACAGCAAAGAAGTGGAAAAAATATTCATTGCCGATTTCAAAACCTGAAGATACACTGTGAATCTGGGAATGGATTGCCTGGGTCCAAATGACAAGTGTGGGCAACGCTGGGGCAGAGTACATCAGGGTGAGGGGATAATAGGACAGAATCCCAGAAGCGCTGGTATCTTGAGAGATGACCCAGAAACACAGATATAGTCTCCATTTTTCAAATTAACTGATTCCAGAACTTTTCTCATGTGAGAAGGTGGGGAGGGTAGAGGGATGCAACTTTGACATCTTAACTCTCACACATTTTTCTCTCAAATAAATGTCCCCACTCTGCGCCAGCAGACCACTGTAAAAAAAAATCACAGATGTGAACACCCAGAAGTGTTCTTCAGAAGTGAGCTCAGACCCGGAGCCTCAGTCCCAAGGCTCAGATGTCAGCCTTTGGTCAAGAGTGTCCCTGAGAGTGACACGCCCAGTCAGACCGTTTCCTAGCTGTCATCCATGGGCCCTCTGCAGCAATCCCCACCACTCTCCCATGTCTGAGCACTCCTTTCAGCCCGCGATGCTCGGAAACTTCAAGGCCGTGGAGCAAAGTCAGGAAGACAGGGCTCTACTCTTCTGGCTGTGGCAGCTGCCTCCCTCTCCTCAGTTTCGAACACTTATGTGTAAAACAGATGTGCCTTTCTTGTGGAGTTTGTGAGAACCAAAGTAAACAGATGTAAAACACCAGCCCAGTGGTAGAATAAAATATGTGCTCAGTGAAGGGTAGCTACATTATTTCAGGACTCTTCAGAGACTGTGCTCGTGGTTCCCTGTCAACGTGTGAAGAGAGAAGGAACCGGTGTTAGGATAAATGTCTCACTTTCTGCATTTCGTTTTCCTGGTCCTAAGCCAATGCCTGCTTCTTGCCTGCTACCTGCCTTTTAACAACTGCAGCATAGTGGGTTTTGGACTTCAGTGCTGGAAATTCTAATGGTTCATTCTAGGCAGGGACCACACACTACTATACATTCAAGACATCATAGGAGAGTGTGGAACACAGACAGAACTGCAGACCACTGTAACCCTGGTCTAGAAGGTCACTAGAATCTTCTTCAATGAGGTCCTGAGGTGAAAATGACATTCAGAGAGCACAGATAGTCTCTCAGGTATTTTATTGCTTGGTTTAGTGGAGAAACTTTGAACAGCCTCTAAACTTGGCCTGTTATAAGCCTCTACTTCTAGCTTGGAGTCTAGGCCAAGTCTGTTCTATTCGTTAGTCTGAGAGCACGTCCCATAATGAAGGTCTCATTTCCTACTTTGCAATCTCCCATTTTCCAAGCTACTTTGTATTCTTGCCTCAAATGTCTATGCTTCTTCTTGGCTTTTCTTACCCAAAATTTAAAATAAAAGTTTTTGTTCCTATTTAAAAAAAATAGATATTAGATGTACACAGTGAGATAACTCAAAAGATCCAAAATGCATCTTGTGAAAAGTATATTTCCCTTTCTTCTCTGCCTCCCAGCCACCTACTTCTCCCTCCTTGGAGACAAGCCCTGCTGCCAGTTTTAAGATAGCTCTGCAGAAATATCCTTTGCATGCATGAACATATTTTCCACATATGTGGAGTATATTATACCTTTGATTTGTATCTTTTTATATTATAATGGATATTAAAAAACTTTCTGTATGTACAAATGGTTTCCAACTTATGATGGATCAACTTAGGACTTTTGGACTCAAGATGATGTGAAAAACATACACATTCTGTAAAAAGCAGCAGGATCAGCATGGTGCAGTGGCTCATGCCTATAATCCCAGCACTTTGGGAGACTGAGACAGGGGGATCACTTGAGCCCAGAAGTTAGAGACCAGCCTAGGAGACATAGCAAGATCTCATCTCTACAAAATATCAGAAAATTTGCCTGAGCCCAGGAGGTTGAGGCTGCAGTGCACTGTGATCCATGTCACTGTGCTTCAACCTGGGCAAAGGCAATAGTCAGACCTTGACTCAAAAGAAA